>NW_028034540.1:0-10098 GCF_054177405.1 Leptonychotes weddellii | reverse complement strand
TAGAAGTGTTAGCTCCTTCACTTTTTAAATCCACATCTCCTTTTATTTGTCAACTGTGCTTCTTTAGTCCTGTAGGGAATAATATGCAGGCCCATTGCTGAGCCAGATATTTCCTAACGGCTACTACATAAAGACCCATCCAAAAATTGCAATTGCCTTTCTTAAGAATACCATTAATTGCCTGGCGAGGGGCCATTTTTATTTCTAGTCTCTGTCTCAGTGGAGGTCTGGTTAGGGTGGGAGGAAATTTGTTTATTTTTTGGCTCTTCTATGCCTACTGAAGGCAAATCACTCACTAATGCAGGATCCGTCAGCTACTATAAAAGCTCACGCAGTAAGTGTGGACACAAATTACTATTTATTAGCTGGTTTTATGTAATTTTATGTCTTTAAATATAATATGAGGTGTTGATAATTAGATACCTATCTACGATGACATCCTTTAAAGGTTTCTCTATGTGGTCCCGCAAGAAGACAAAGCAATTGCAGGAGAACAGTTTGCGATCTTCTCGAATAGAATGTAAGACTGAAGACAGGAGGTATGCTTTAATCTATTTTGGTGTAATACATAGTGCTTATACAATATTGGACACGTCACTGGTACCCAGGATCACACTTAATTCTGCATTTTGTATTATGCAAAATAATTATAAGGCATAGTCTCTCCCTGGGTGGATATAAGTATATAGAAGTGTATGGGGAGACGAACCATGAGAGACCATGGACTCCGGGAAACAAACTGAGGATTCTAGAGGGAAGGGGGTGGGGAGATGGGTTAGCCCAGTAATGGGTATTAAGGAGGGCACGTACTGAATGGAGCACTGGGTGTTATACGCAAACAATGAATCATGGAACACTACATCAAAAACTAATGATGTAATGTATGGTGATTAACATAACATAATAATAAAAATAAAATAAAATAAATTTAAAAAAATAAATTAAAAAATTTAAAAAAAGTGTATAGCTGGTTTTTTCTGCATTCAAGACATGATCCCTTCAGAACGAATGGACACTGTTGTAATAGTCTCACATGGCCTGCTGAAACCCAGGAAATGTACCTCCTCTCTAAGTACACTAATATTAGAGGTGGCTTTATCATACACACATTTTATTTCCAAGAAATGTTTTATTTTTTACCTACTATTGCTTGCAGTCTTACTTTATTTTTTTAATTTTAATTCCAGTATAGTTAATATACAGTGTTATATTAGTTTATGATGTAAAATAAGTGATTCAACAATTCTATACATTACTCAGTGTTCATCATTATAAGTGTACTTTTAATTCCTTTCAATTATTTAACCCATCCCTTCATCCACCTCCCCTCTGGTAACTACCAGTTTGTTCTCTGTAGTTAAGAGTCTATTTTCTGGTTTGTCCCTTTTCTTGTTTGTTTGTTTTGTTTCTTAAATTCTACATACGAGTGGAATCATATGGTATTTGTCTTTCTCTGACGTATTTCACTTAGCATAATATCCTTTACATCCAACCACGTTGTTGCAAATGGCAAGATTTCATTCTTTTTTTTAAAAAGACTTCATTTATTTGAGAGAGAGAGAGCACAAGGGGGAGGGGCACATACAGGGAGAGAAGCAGGCTCCCCACTGAGCAGGGAGCAGGACCTGAGGCTGCATCTTAGAACTCTGAGATCATGACCTGAGGCAAAGGCAGACGCTTAAATGACCGAGTCACCCAGGTGGCCCGATTTCATTCTTTATTATGAATGAGTAATATTCCATTGTACATATATACTGCATCTTTATACATTCATCAATCAATGGACACTTGGGCTGCTTCCATAATTTGGCCATTATAAATAATGAAGCTATAAACACAGAGGTGCACACATCTTTTCAAATTAGTGTTTTCATATTCTTTCATACACACTAGTGGAATTACTGGATCATATGGTATTTCCACTTTTAATTTTTTGAGAAACCTCCATACTGTTTTCCAGAGTGTCTGCACCAGTTTGCATTCCCACTAACATTAGGTGTAAGAGGGTTCTGTTTTCTCCACATCCTTGCCAACACTTGTTTCTTGTGTTTTTTATTTTAGCTATTCTGACAGGTGTGAGGTGATATCTCATCATGGTTTTGATTTCCACTTCCTTGCTGATCAGTAATGTTGAGCATCTTTTCATGTGTCTGTTGGCCATCTGTATGTCTGTACGATTTTTTGTTGATTCATTCTTTGTTTAGTAGCATGTTACTTAACTTCCATGAATTTGTATTCTTTTCAATTTTTTTCTTGTGGTTAATTTCTAGTTTCACAGCATTGTGGTTGAAAAAGAAAACTTCCATGTTTTTGAATTTGTTGAGACTTGTTTTGTGGCCTAACATTGATCTGTTCTGGAGAATTTTACATGTGCCCTTGAAAATAATATGTATTCTACTGTTTTAGGGTGGAATTTTCTGAATGTATCTATTAGATCCATCTGGTTCAAGTCATTCAAAGCCACTGTTTCCTTGTTGATTTTCTTTTTAGATGATCTATCCATTGATGTAAGTGAGGTGTCCTACTATTATTGTATTACTATGAATTACTTCCTTTATGTCTGTTATTAGCAGCTTTATGTATTTGGACACTCCCATGTTGGGTGCACTTAAAATTGTTATAGCTTCTTGTTGGATTGTTCTCTTTATGATTATGTAGTGTCTTTCTTCCATCTTTGTTTTAATGTCTATTTTGCCCAATATTTTTTATTACTACTCCAGCTTTCTTTTCACTTCATTTCCACAATAAATGCTTTTGCATCCCTTCACTTTCAATCTGCAAGTCTTTAGATCTGAAATGAGTCTTTTATAGGCAGCATAAAGTTGGGTTTTGCTTTTTTATCCATTCTATCGTCACTTTATGTGTTTTGATTAAGTGCTTATATTCAAAGTAATTAATGATAGCTGTGCACTTATTGCCATTTTGTTACTTGTTTTATCATTGTTTTTATAGTTCTTCTCTTGCTCTCCTCTCTCATGGTTTGCTGGCTTTCTTTAGTGATCTACTTGGATTCCTTTCACTTTATTTTTTTGCATATGTATTACTGGTTTTTGATTTGTGGTTACCATTAGGTTTATATATAACATCTTATGCATATAGCAGTCTATATTAAGGTGATAGTCACTGAAGTTTGACCCATTCTTTACTCCCATCCCCACCATGTTTTAGGTATATGGTGTCATACTTTACATCCTTTTATTTTATGAATCCTTTGAATGACCTTTATAGATACAGAATAGATAGACTTTATTTTACTTCTTCTGTGCTTTCTACTTTTCTTACTCCTGCTTAAGGTCTTTCCTTTCCACTCAAGGAGTCCACTTTAATATTTCTTGTAGGACTGGTTTAGTGGTGATGAATTCCTTCAGCTTTTGTTTATCTGGAAAACTCTTTATCTCTTCTACTCTGCATGATAACCTTGCTGGATAGAGTATTCTTGGTTATGAGTTTTGTTTTTGTTTGTTTGTTTGTTTGTTTGTTTGTTTGTTTTTTCCCAGCACTTTGAATGTATCATGCCACTCCTTTCTAGCCTGCAAAGTTTCTGCTAAAAAATCAGCTAATAGCCGTGTGGCATTTCTTTGTTATGTAATGATTTCCTTTTATCTTGCTGCTTTTAAAATTCTCTTTATTATTACTTTTTGCCATTTTAATTACTATGTGTCTTGGTATGGACCTCCCTGGGTTGATTTTGTTGGGGGCTCTTTGTGCCTCCTGGATTGGATTTCTGTTTTCTTCCCCAGATTCAGATGAAGTGTTCAGCTCTTACATCTTCAAATATATTTTCTGCCCCCTTTTTTCTTTATTTTTTGGATCCCTATAATGCAAATGTTATTATGCTTGATGATGTCACTGAATTCCCTTAGTCTATTTTCATTTATTATTATTATTATTATTTTCTCTCTCCTGTTCAGCTTGATTTCTTTCCTTTACTCTGTCCTCCAGGTCACTGATCCTTTTTTCTGCTTCATCTAGTCTACAATATATTCCCTCTAGTGCATTTTTCATTGCTGTTATTGAGTTTGTCATCTCTGAGTGGTCCTTTTTTATGCTTTTTATCCCTTTGTTGAGGGTCTCACTGAGGTCTTCCACTCTTTTCTAAAGTCCAGTGAATATCTTTATGACCATTACTTTAAAGTCTCTATTAGGCATGCTACTTATCTCCATTTCATTTAGCTCTCTTGCTGTGATTTTTGTCCTGTTCTTTCATTTGAAACATATTCCTCTATGTCCTCATTTTGTCTAACTTTTTGTGTCTGTTTCTATTTGTTAGGAAAGTCAACCAGGTCTGACTGGCTGAAGAGGGCAGTCAGCATGAGCACACAGGGGCAGGGTGTGCTGTTAGCAAGCTAGGTAGCAAGTATTTGTGCTGTGTTGATTTCTGCGGGTGTTTGTGTGTATAGGCTGGGGTGTGGGGTAGGGAAATGGCACCTGCCAGCTCTTTTGTACCTGGACAAGTCTCCCAGTGAAAAATATCCTTGTAAATTTCTTCTCTACTATTCCAGCACATGCTCTGAGGTTAGTAAACAAATTTTTCTCCCATATACCTCAAGTGTTTTTTAAACTGTTTCTTCTGTATTTCAGTGGGACACTTTGTTGTGTTGTCTCTTTAAGGGTGGGTATTCAATTTCCTTTTACCTTCCCAGCTGTCCCAGAGCTGAGCCTGCTGATTTTTAATATTCCAGGTGTTAGGCCCCACTGACAGTAAGAATCCATGAAATTATGCCCCTCTGGTTTTCAAACCCAAATGTTATTGGGTGTGGTCTTCCCCATACCCGGGATACTTGGTGTGGAGGCTGTTTTCTCTCCCCTCTCTGTGCCTGTGGTATCCCTCCCTCCCACAGAGATTCCCACAAGTCTGTTTAGCTCCTAACTTGTCTCTGCCTTTTTACCCTCTTCTATGTGGCCTCTTCTTTGCATTTAGCTGTGGAGAATTTGTTCTGCCAGTCTTCGGGTTGTTTTCTGGGTTATTTACATTGATGTGATTGTATTCATGGGATGAGGTGAGGTTAGGGTCCTCCTACTCCACTTTCTTCCGCAGAAGTCTTGAGAAATGTTTTGAGACCATTTTTTATATGTTGCTTTAGAAATTGTTAGTCTCCAAGTTCCCCCTTTAGTGTATCACTGCCTGATTTCTTAAGAATTACTGTGAATTGACAGGGATACATGTAAATAAGAAAAGTTATTACTTCAAATTCATTTTTTCATTAATTTCAAAATTTTATTGATATCCTACTCTGTGCCACATATTGAAGCTGTTTACATCAGACAATAAAACAAACAGAAAACTGCAATCATTGAGTTTTTATTCTAGTGAATAGAATTCTTTTCAAGTGTAATTAAATTTTGATGAATACTAACCATTTATTGTAGTTGACAAAATGTTAACTAATCATTTTGCAGATGTTTAAACATTTATTCATTTCAGTTTTGCCATTTTCTTTTAGCATTTTAAAGCAAATATAGATACATGTATATATACACATGCATATGCTATATATTTATGTATAAAATTATAAACTTATGTAAATATAAATTACATTTAATTATATTTTATATATAAACTTTATACTAATATTTTTATATATTTATTTAATTTGGATATAATTTTTTTCTCTTTATCTTTCTTGGACCCATGAAAATTTCAGAGGTTCTAGGCATTCTTCCTAGTTCATAAAAATGGTAACATAGTTCTGATTTGATTCAATTAAGGGAAGGTTTAATTGAATTAGAGAAATGTTGGTTGGCTCAGTGCTCAAATTAGTTCATAAAATATAATGAAGAAAAAATTCTAAAGTGGAGCAATGGCTGTTATAATAAGAAAAATATCCTTGTATATTACTTCTTTACTACTCAGACAGAACACTTCTGACACTCTTGATCACTGTGTTTTCCGCACACACCAAACAATTCTCTGTGACACCAGCAGGGTATCCTGCAATTCAATTCAATTCTCACACAAACCAGAGTTAGTGCAGGCCCCATAGGTTAAGGACTAGTTCCATAAGGTTTTCCCCCCCTTCAGACACCAATTGCAAGTAGTAAGTTTCCTAGTTACCTACAACTACTGTCTAAATTGGCTATAAATTGAAGATTCTTGTGATCTCCCTGCTTGGATTCAATCATTTGCTAGAACAGCTCATGGAACTCAGGGAAGCACTTTATGCTTACCAGTTTATTATATAATAAAGGATATGATAAAGGATGCAGTTAAACAGCCAGATGAAGAAGTAAATAGGGCCAGATCTGGAAGGGTCTTGGACACAGGAACTTCTGTGGGCATACCACCCTCTCAGTATGTGGATATGTTCACCAATCTGAAAGCTCTCCAAACTCTGTACTATTGAAATGTTTTGAAAGCTCCCTCACATAGGCATAAGTAATCATTAAGTTCATCTCCAGCCCCTCTCTTCTTCCTGCAGGATAGGGGGTGAGGCTGAAAGTTCCAAGTTTCTTAACATGGCTTGGTCTTTCTAATGACCAGCCCCCATCCAGGAGCCCACCAAGAGCCACCTTGTTTGAATAAAAGACATTCCTATCACCCAGGAAATTCCAAGGGATTTAGGAGGTTGGTGTCAGATGCTCCTATCACTCAGGAAATTACAAAGGTCTTAGAAGCTCTGTGTCAGAAACCAGGGTCAAAGATTAAATGTTAGAAAAAAAGATTATCCTAGCACCCTTAATTACAAAGGTTTTAGGAGCTTTGTATCTGGAACTGGGCGGGGGGACAGAAACCAATATATATATTTTTTTATTACTTTACCTTGTGATGTTATAAATCTTCAGTACCAAAATGGTACAGAATACATCAAGATAATTCACATGATTATTTCCATTAAAGACCAAATCTTTCAAACTTTAAAGATATTTTGATGTCAAAGAGCTTGTGACATCAGCATATAAGAGAGTATCTTTCACTATTTTTAAAAAGAGGGAAAACCCACGCTAGGACTTAATTTCTTTCTCTACTTACTAAATTGACATAAGGAATACAATAGAAGTTATATTTGCTATTGTAACAAAGCACATCTTCTTTGAATTTAAAAAATTGGTGAATAATTGTCCACGTGGAATTTTTTATTCTTCACTTTTGATTTTTTCCAAGACCTACCAAAAAAATAACAATAATTTTTTGTCATGACACTTGTTTCCTGCAACAATTCTGGGGTTAGAACATGACAGCCATAGCTTCATTTCATGTTGCCTAAAGCCACAATAAATTCTATAGATATGTTCCAGGGTTAAAAAACCTCTATAAAGTGACTGACAGTGTGCCCGTAATCAACATTTTTATTATCAGACATAATTCCCCCACTTTAGAGAAATAATTGTAGTATCCTGTGTGTTTTTATAGAGAATTTAGACAACTTCTCAGGATTCGAAACCCTCTTAATGTTTTCCACCTTTATGCTAACATGATGTATTTGAATAACTTTATTTCTTTAATGTAACTCTCAGAGATATCAGGTTGTTCATTGGGCCCAAGTGATGTGTTCCATTTCTTTTTGCCTGAAGTTTGGAAGAATTGTATATATCTTCAGAAAGCCAGTGACCCTGGAATAATAGTCCTCAAGAGTAAAGCCTTATGTTCAAGACTAATATCCATCATATATGCATTAGAAATTCTGGTATTTTATAAGAAGTGTTGTGCATGATCACATCAAAAGAAAGGTATAACTAGAAAAGACATTCTGGTTTATTTCTACCTTATTCTCATCAGACTAATATTAATAGTCAGCATAGAACATGGAAAACCTTTTATTTGTAAATAAATCTCATCTTTTCTTTTCCTGTCATAAAAATTATACATACATGTAATAGAAAATATGAAAAATTAACACCAATAGCAATAAAAATCATCCATGGCCCTACATTACAAAAATACCTGCTAAAAATATGTTTATAATCTTCTAATCTTTTCCTAAAACAAACTATTTGGGTTTATTTTAGCACTGTGTTTGAGACATAGTTAACAACACCATATTGGGTATCTATTATGATGTAACAACATTACTACGAATTTAGCAGCTTAAAACAACACATTTATAATCTCACAGTTTCTTTGTAAGATTTTGCATTCTGAATTTAGTAAATTATTATTTTATCTTTAAAATTTTCTACATGACTGGCCCTTGAATATTATCTTTTGGATTTTGCCTTATACCTGGGAAGGAGAATAAGGCAGAGCAAAAGATAGGACAACAAAGTTGGTCTCATTAAAAAGGAGTAAAAAGAATAACAAAGACAGTAAAACTGAAGTTTACAACTCCTGGAGATCTTCTCTCTGTTCTTTTCAGCATCCAGCTACATCACTCCTCCACATTCCATCAAAATATAAAAGAAAACAAAAAAAAAGAAAAACTAATATTTCTGTGGTTGTGGTAAACAGACTCTAAAACATCTTCAAGTATCCCCACCTCTTTATACTTATGCCCTGTGTATTCTCCTATGTTGAGTGTGGATGGGACCTGTAACTTGTTTCTAATTAATGGAATATGGCAAAAGTTACAAAATGTCCCTGTTGTGATTACATTGTATAAGGTCTGAACAGCTACCTTGCTGAAAGACCCTTTCCATTGTTAGCTTTGAGGAACAAGTGGCCATGTTGGGGAGGTCCACATGGCAAGAAACTAAGAGCAGCTTCTGGTTGATAGCCAGAAAGAAACTGAAGCCTTCAAACCAACAGTCCTCAAGGACCTGAATACCACCAACAACCACATGAGCATGGAAGTGGGTCCTTCCACAGTCACACTTTCAGATGAGAACTCAGTGCTTGCTGACACCATGACTGCAACCTTGTGGAGGACCCAGTTAAGCTGTGTCTTTTCCCTTTACCCAAAGAAACTGTGAGCTTATAAATGTGTTGTTTTAAACTGTTAAATTTGTAGTATTAATGTTACATAGTAATAAATATCTATCATGGTATTATTAACTATGTTTAAGACACTGTGCTAAAAGAATAGAAGGAAATAAATATGGTCTGTAATTTAAGGATCTTCACAATTGCTTGGTATGCAAATAATTTAAAATTTCACACTTTGCTGGTATGCAAATAATAATTAAAAACAGTATAAGTTCTAAAATTTAGCTAGTGCAAATTTCTAGTGAAGAAAGAACAGAGAAAAGGTGGATTGTTTTAGCTGAAGATTGGGCATGCCTTCAAAGTGAAGGTAGATTTTGAAGAATAAGTAAATCAAATGGACAGAGAAGAGTGAGAAGAAACTTTGGGGTGTATGTCAAATAAAAAAAGATTGAAAAGGGGCGCCTGGGTGGCTCAGATGGTTAAAAGTCTGCCTTTGGCTCAGGTCATGATCCCAGGGTCCTAGGATCAAGCCCCACATTGGGCTCCTGGCTCAGCAGGGAGCGTGTTTCTGCCTCTCCCCCTGCTCATGCTCTCTCTCTGTGTATTTCTCTGTCTCAAATGAATAAATAAAATCTTTAAAAAAAATAAAATACTTTTTAGAAAGGATTGAAATGAAATTAATTTCTCCTACACACTGAAGAGAAATACCAATTGATAAATAATTTGTCTTTGTGGAAGGACATTTGTGACAGCAGGGAATAGGGAATTGTATCTTGTGATGAAAAGTAACATTTCATAAAATCAGCATTATTTGCATTTCTCATCATTTTTCTTTCTTTTTTTTTAGCCTTCCCCCAGATCTCCCAACTACCAAACATTCATGTGTGTGAGTGCACACACAAACACCCACACACCCACCCACCCATACACACACACACACAGGTTTTTCTCTTAACTCTACTTTCTAAATGTACATAAGAATACAAAGCATCAGTTTTCCAGAGGATTATTTTGATACCTGGGACAGATGGAGTATGTGATGATTGGGAGTTGTGGCAGGAGATAAGGGTAGTATAGAAACATCTCTTCCTTCCTTTCGAAGATTTTGAACTCAATTTATAGAAATTGGAGGTCTAAGCCTTGTTAAGTAATTAGAAGGTATTTCCTAATCTTACCACTATGTTTCTAGATTTATATATTTCTGACACTGAAACAACTTTACAAAGGAAAATAGAAGGGTAAGCCCATATCAGATTGAGAATCAGAGACTAATTCTCTTAGCTTCTGGGTTTTTTTTT
>NW_028034539.1:0-538 GCF_054177405.1 Leptonychotes weddellii | reverse complement strand
AGACAGATGGAGGGCAGGGTCATTTTCAAAATGAAATGAGTGCACAAATCACACTGTGAAATTGGCATGACCATCACTGCTGCTGTGAACACTGACTTTTATTTAGTCTCTGATAGGCAGTTGGGGAATAGATTAGCGTTTTTGGGGGGGAGGGTGAAAGAAGGCCCTTTAATTAATGATAGAAATTCTGGAAAGCAATAAATGGGATGGAATATTATAGAATGTCATAAAGGCTCATTTTGTTTCCAACAGAATCTTGAAAACTGGAGCATGTATCAAAAAGTAAATGTATCGTACCTTTCCTAGCAATAAGAAAGCACTTGGTGGTTGCAATAAAATGATTTAGTGCCTTATTGAAAGAAACGAGGCTTTGAGAAAACGGTGTTGGGTTCAATGGATTTTGCTGCATGAGGGAGGCATGTTTACCACGTAGAAGAGTTCCATTCAGGCAAAATGTGTAGGAGCTAAAAGCATGAGGTTTGGTTCTTCATATGCTTATGTTTCTGCCTGCTAAACCGTGAGATGATCAAATCCTGTT
>NW_028034538.1:0-538 GCF_054177405.1 Leptonychotes weddellii | reverse complement strand
GAAGGACTTGACTTTCAATGGAAAATCTACATTTCATTGCAAAGAGAGAACTCGACGTCAATGTCCTATCCTGCATGGTCTGCAACCGTGTATGCCCAGTGGACGGTAGAGGGTAACTTCAGAGAATTCATTTCACACATGACAGGAGACACCCAGACGTCTGAATGGACTGAAGAGCCTGGAAAATGCACTCTTTGAAGACTGAGCTCTTTCTCCTGTCTCACTCTGACATCCTCAGAACGAAGGCTTGTCACCTCATGGCCACAATCTTGGAGACATGGGGCATTCTGTGCTTGGGTCCTAGAAAGCTATTTGCTGTCTACTTGAAAGTCATTTTGACTGAGTGTCCTGTCTCTTTATTTGCTACGTCAGCAACCTCTTCGCATGTACGAGCTGGGCCCTCATCTCCCTAGTACCAAAGAAGGCTACAGTGCAGCTTGGGGATCACCAGCTCTGGCTGGGGGCAAACCTGGTCCTCCTGGCCCCGGTGTTGCTGGGCAGGCTGGATAACTCCTTCTGGCCAGTGAGCAGAAGTGAG
>NW_028034537.1:0-538 GCF_054177405.1 Leptonychotes weddellii | reverse complement strand
TTTTTTTATTTGCTCTGACAAAAATTTTGTATACCTTATGTGGCAGATTTTTTTCTTAGTACTACTCTGGTGTTGATACTACTCACTCCTACTGATACTGAAGTGCTCTGGGGTTTTTTTGAGTTAGTATAGTTTTTAATGGATACTTGTTCACTTAAAAATGTAACACATGAAAAATTTTACTTGTTTGAGTATTTATTACAAATGTTATGAAGGCATAGAAGTTTGGTAACTTTTTTCTCTCTCTGTTATTTTAGCTATTAACAGGCCAGATATCACAGACACAGAGATGGAAACTGTTATGGACACTATTGTTGACAGCCTCTTCTGCTTTTTTGTTACTCTGGGTAAGTTCTCAAATCTTTCTAGTTATTTCTCCAAAATATTTAATACTCCATTAGGAAAAATTTCAAATACACTTTTAAGTATGGAGATAAATGTAACTATTACGGCACACTCCCAAGGTTCCAGAAAACACTAAATTTACGTATACCATTAATCCACTATATTCAGAATTTTAAACATTTCTTTGGTACAT
>NW_028034536.1:0-538 GCF_054177405.1 Leptonychotes weddellii | reverse complement strand
GTCCACTCCAAACTACTTATCTTTACTTCAGCAACTGAGACCATTTGTAATTGGATGCTAAACTGATACTAATTTTTATTAATTAGTAAAACTAATACTAAATTTTATTCAGAAAACGTGTAATAATTATTGATTAGTCTCAGTTTAAAATTGCTAATTTTAAGGGAACAAGAGAATCTCATACAGAATATTGAAAAGTACACATTCTTAATTTCTTTCATACAAATCCTCAGGGAAACCATCACTGAATACCTTTAGAAACATAAGGAAACTATCAAGGATTTTCAAACACAATGCCACCTCACACCTTGTTTGTATGTGTTCCAACATTAATGGGTGCAGACGGCTCAGTGTTAATTATGGGAAGAAGTCCGCGAGAATCCTCTTAGCTGCTGACGAGGAAGAGTTGCTATAAACATGTAAAACAGCACAAAAACCCCAAGCAGAGGCTCCTGCAGACAAGGCTGTCTGCTGTCAGCGAGGTCAAGGCGCACGTGCCCCTCTCTGGAGTGCACACCCTGCTGGGCAACAAGGAAAG
>NW_028034535.1:0-538 GCF_054177405.1 Leptonychotes weddellii | reverse complement strand
CTGAAAGCAAAGAGAATAACTGACCCTCTAACTTTGGAATGCCAAGGGTGGAGCCACATTGTCCTCTCTCCCCATCCCTGTTCTTCCATCCTAATCCCTTCTTGGTGTGTCTGAAGGATGTCCTCCATGCCTTTATGGAATGAGATTGGCAGTAACCCAAATGGAAATAGCCCAGCCCTTCACTTCCAAGGAAGGATTCTGATTGGCTGCCCTCAGACAGGTCACTTTTGCTGGGGGGGATGAAGAACTGAGTGGGGCTGGGCCTCAGTGTAAACCCCTCACTGCAGCAAGTATGTGTGAGGTGTACTGTCCCCAGCATTTCCTCTAGAACCCCACAGCAAGGTGGGGGTGGGGTGCTCCAAAGATGCACTGGGCTGCCCATGAATGCTCCACCTGTCCTGTCTAGGTCATTGTGCAAAAGCCTCAAGTCATTTGTCTCGGTTCTCTGTAAATTCCACAGGACAGCTCTGGCCGGGGAGAAATGCCAATGGGGCTCTTCACTGTAGGAATGGCTGACCTATATTGCTAAGGGATTCAC
>NW_028034534.1:0-538 GCF_054177405.1 Leptonychotes weddellii | reverse complement strand
CACGAACAATGAATCATGGAACACTTCATCTAAAACTAATGATGTAATGTATGGGGATTAACAAAAGAATAAAAAAAATAGTAATAATAATAATTTTTTTTCAGGAAGGAAAGAAAAGTGCTTACATTCATTTGCTAGGGCTGCCATAACAAAGTACCATAACCTGGATGGTCGAAACAACAGGAATTTCTTGTCTCACAGTTCTGGAGGGTAGAAGTCTGATGTTAAAAGGTAGGCAGGGTTGGTTCTTTCTGAGGGCTGTGAGGGAAGGATCTATTCCAGGTCTCTCTCCTCAGCCTGAAGGTAGCCATCTTCTGTTCACACACTTTCTTCTACTATGCTTGTCTATCTCCAAATTTCCCCTTTTTTATAAGGACACCAGTCATATTGGATTAAGGCCCACCTTAATGACCTACTTTTAACTTGATTGCCTCTAGTAAGACCCCATTTCCAAATAAGGTCACATTCTGAGGTAGTGGAGGTTCGGATATGAATTTGGACTGGAAACACATTTCAACCCCTAATGGTGCTATACCTC
>NW_028034533.1:0-538 GCF_054177405.1 Leptonychotes weddellii | reverse complement strand
ATAACTTCAGTAGATATTGTTAGATTTATTACTTTGAACAAACATTTATTTATAGATCAAATAAGACTAAGAAAACTAAAACATTTTATTCCATATTCATTGATTTCTTCTCCCAGGCTTTCCCCTTTTTATGTAAGACCAAGTTTTATACTTTTAGAATTTTCTCCATGAAGAAATTAATTTGCCATTTCTTTCAGTAAATGTCAGCATCCTTTTTTTTTTTTCTCCTTGAAGAGCTTCTTTTACCATTTCTTAGTCGATAGATTAGTTGTCCAAGAATTGTCTCATTTTTTTTCTTTGTCTTGAGAATGCATTTCTCTTTATGTGGATTTGAATGCATTTCAATCATGTGGAATTGAATGTTTGTTGAGTTTTTTTCTTTCAACACATTAAAATTTAAAATTTCATTCCACTTTTTTCTTGTCTGCATGATTTCTTTTTTTTTTGTATTTATAATATTTTATTTCTTAAGTTGGAGCAGTAGTTGCAATGATTTTTTTTTTATGTTCATCACCATACATCATTAGTTTTTTTTTTT
>NW_028034532.1:0-538 GCF_054177405.1 Leptonychotes weddellii | reverse complement strand
CCATACACAGACACACATTTGCATGCAATTTCCTGAAGTTCACAGACCCCCTAAGGCTCGTTCACAGACCCCCTAAGGCTCATTCACAGGCCATTCCCAGCCAAGGCAAAGGCTCCCCAGTGCTAATGCTAGGTGGATTTTGTCTGCGGTCTTGGGTTCTAGAAGAGAGGGAAAAGACAGTCTTATGAGTCCTCCAGGTCCTCAACATTTTCTGTGAATATTTCTTTCACCCATGGCTCTAACCAAAACCTGGCTCTCCCCTGAGGGCCTCGAGAGATTTCTCTCCTGGTCTTTCCCGCACTGGGCCTGGAGGTGGGACAGCCCCTTGCTCCCTAGCCTTGAAATTCATGTCAGCCTGTTCTGGGGTTTCCCCCACACCCTCGGGGCGGTGCGCCCCTGGCCTGGAGCTTCCTCTCTCCATCACTACCTGTCTTGACTCGGTGACTGAAATTCACAGGGTGCCCCTCCTCACACCCACGGCTCTTGGGGCCAGACCTCTCCCAGCCCACACAGCTATTCCCTGGACCTTGTCATCACC
>NW_028034531.1:0-538 GCF_054177405.1 Leptonychotes weddellii | reverse complement strand
CATCTAAAACTAATGATGTAATGTATGGGGATTAACATAAGAATGAAAAAAAAATAAATTAAAAAAAAAAGTGCAATGTGATTGACCTACCAATATTTGGGTTTGGTATATATTTATATACACACTGTATATATATATGTATATATGTATATTATTCCCAAAATTGTTATTTTGGTATGACTAAACATGTACAATTTCTATCACTTCCTAGGAGTTAAGACATTTATCCTCACAACACCTGTTTGTAACTTTTAAGTTCACATAAATTTTCCCATTTTAATATTTATTTTAAAATGCTGGCATTTAAATCCATAGAATTCCATTCTAAGCTCTTATTTGTTCACATTCTCCTTAAATACTTTGGAAGAAATCTTGACTATCCTCATGTCTTCCTAGGGAGAGAGGGAACATCCAGGGGAGGAGGAACATTTAAGATAAATATGGTTTATCTGAAAAATAGGACATGTGTCTGCAGACACAAGCAAAGCAGAATTACTCAACAGCAAAACTGGTCAAACAACAGCCCAACCCATTCCCT
>NW_028034530.1:0-538 GCF_054177405.1 Leptonychotes weddellii | reverse complement strand
CATGATCTCAGGGTCATGATCTCAAGGTCCTAAGGTTGAGCCTGGCCTCGGCCTTAAGCTCCTGTGCTCAGTGGGGAGTCTGCCTAAGTTTCTCTCTCTCCCTCTCCCTCTGTCCCTCCCCCACTCATGGGGTCCTTCTCTCTCTCTCTCAAATAAATAAATATATCTTTTAAGGACAGAAGGAAGGAAGGAAAGAAGGGAGGAAGGGAGGGAGGGAGGGAGAGGGAGAAAGAGAAAAAAGAAAAAAGAAAGAAAGAAAGAGAAAAAGAAAGAAGGAACCCCTGTTAAAAAGCTGTCTTCAGGGTATTGCAGAACTCAGCTGCCTCAGAGAAAGGACAACAGTAGGAAGGTTGAGGTTCATGAGCTTCCAGAAGGGCCATGTGCTTTCTTTTCCCCACCCTTCTTCCTCCCCAGTTCTTTTCCCTTTTTTCCCCTTCCTCTTTTCTTTCCTCTTCTGCTGTTGCTCCTCTTCCTTGCCTTTCTCTCTACCTGCATACCTTTAACAGTAGTAAAGATGCCATTTAAAGATCGAGAGCAG
>NW_028034529.1:0-10098 GCF_054177405.1 Leptonychotes weddellii | reverse complement strand
GCACAAACAATGAATCATGGAACACTACATCTAAAACTAATGATGTAATGTATGGGGATTAACATAAGAATAAAAAAAAATAGACTTAGATATCTAGATCTACTGATAGAAAACCCAGTACCCAACTGAAAATAAAAAAAAAAAAAAAACTCTAAGTGGCTAAACAGGATGAGCAAAGGAAAAAAAAAAAAGAGAGAGAGAGAGAGAGATAAGGTATTTCCTTTAAAAAAATCACTACCTGTGAATACTACCCAAAGTCAGCTATAAACATTTATTGATTTTTATGGCATTTTTAGATAAAGAGCAGAATAGGTACTTAATGAAGTTAAGTAATTTTCTCAAGGTCTGGAGGTCGGGAGGGCCGTGGTGTGGTGGGGAAACGGTAGCAGCTGGTAAGATCTAGACCATTTGGTGACCTGGCCAAATGCCCCATTCATAAGACTAGTATCAAAACAGAAACCCCATGGTGGGATTTCTTTATAGAAAGAAACACTTCCTCTAGGGTTGAAAGACATAACATATTTTTCCAAGAATAAGGAAAAAAAGAAACATTTTAAATAAGTTTAGAGGTTTGCTACACAGCCACTAGCTTTATATGCTTATTTAAAAACACTTCAAATACAAACCCCTGAATGATTTGTGTTTGTAGATAAAGGATTTATGTAATCATATCATAAAAAATATTTTTGTAACTTAAAATATTACCCAAAGCTGTACCTAGAGATAACTGGAAGTGTATGAGGAAAAAAAAAAAAAAAAGCTTCAACAGCAATTTTAGAAGGAAACATTATTCAATACCTCTGACTAGGTACATAGTTAATTTTTAAGTTGAAAATGGAAGGAAAGCCAAACATGAAGTAATCATTCACTTTTCACTACACCAGCATTCTTTTTCACCTTGAAGACAGATTAAAGAAGAAAAGTTTGAAAACTAAATTATTAACACATACTTAGTAGCACAGTGCTATACATAATTGTTTGCCTGCATTTTTGAAAATAGAATAAAGCCTGTTATTAAATAATGCATCTTGATAAGTCTGAAATATGGGAAGAGCCCACTGAGACACTGACCCATGCCATCTGTCACTAATGAGGGGCACAGAAAATAACAGAACCAGTATAAGCAGGTCCAGACACTCCAATTGTTAGTTTAGTATTTGCTGTTTGTTCCCGAATGTTTGCTGTAACAATTCCATTGCAATTTTTTTCTTTAAAAATGTACTCACTTATAAGTATACATTTTGGCAGGTATGTTCATTTCACTTAGCTATTTTTAGAACGTAAGGTTTATGTGTGTATACTCAACATGATTATTGGTCAAAGGGCATAGTGTCATGCAGAGCATAATAAAAATTTTAAAGATAATGACCTAAGCAACATAATATCAATCATTTACTATTAGAGGTCTGTCTGGCATGTTAAAGGTACATATTTTAAAGGCACTGGTTGGCTATTAACAAGAATTGAACACCAAAAATGAAAATCAGAGTTATCAGTTGGATGAAAGCCTTTAAGGAAATTTGAGTTCTAGTTGAGGATTTTGGAAATCACAGTAAATATTTAACAATAGTTATCTTGCTTTAATTTTTTTTCAATATTTATTTATTTGAGAGAGAGAGAGATTACGAGCGGGGGGGGGGGTAGAGGGAGAAGCAGACCCCCCACTGGGCAGGGAGGCTGACGTAGGACTTGATCCCAGGACTGCGGGATCATGACCTGAGCCAAAGGCAGACGCTTAATGGACTGAGCCACCCAGGCGCCCTATCTTGTTTTAATTTTTGTCAAAATTTTAGATATTAATAATTATATTGCATTGAAGAACCACAGTAAGGGTCTAGCTACAAAGAAGTTTACACTCAAGTACTGTTGTTTAGAATTTGAATTAAAAAATTATTGAACATCTACTATACAGGGGATTTATTTAAGCCCTGTGGGAAAACCAAAGCATAAATATATAGTCTCTGTACTCCAGCGGTATGCAACCTAGTTAAAAGGTAAAACTAAGACATGATTTAATAATTATTAGGATAGCTATATGACCATAAAATAGTTGATAAATTACAGGAGAGAAATATCAATGGAAGCTACAATTATCACTTCAGGTTATATAGGCACAGGATCATACTGATCAAATTTTTCATCTATTGATACAACATAAAACCAAAGAAATTGATAAATGGTAATTTGATTCTTTTTCTTAATGAAGATAATTCTCAATATCCACCTGGAAGGATATGTATATACCACATTAATATAACATCTCAGCCATTTCCAAATGAAGTGACATGCTCAGTTAAGCATCTTCACCCATCCTGTGATATCATCATGAAAATCTAAATGTAAAAATTTGCTAGGTCTAACTTTCTATTCTTTGCTATTAATTTATCCTATGAAGTTTAATATTTTTATTTGCTCATTAAAATTCAAAACACACACTTTACTTTCCAATAAAGACATTCATTTCATTGCTATAGGTAGTCTAGTGTTAGTCCTGCCAAAAATACCTCCTTGAGTTTAGAAAAGGCTGTAGGATATAATAATTTACATGTGCCTTGCAGCCTTTCATCTAGAAGATGTGAAGAACCTATTTGTAGAAATATTGATATCAATGTATACTTAAGGCTATTTTTAAGAAAAATTGAAGAGTTACTATGTTTTTATATCATTTCTAAAACAGATTAGTCTTAGTTTCCTCAACCATAAAATGGTACCAGTAATAGTTTATGCTTTATAGAATTGTTGTAAAAATTACATTTTTACGTACATTAGAGAATTTTAGGAGTATGGTTGGTACATGGTAAAACCGTAATAAATATTAGCTACTATAAATATTCTTGCTATGATTTCCATTCTCCAAAGCGAATGTTAGTTCCCTTCTTATGAATTATATTGTAAACTGCAGAATATTATTTCACTCAGACACTTGGAAAAATTTTTCATACACCTGCAAAATAATCTCTTAAAAAATATCTGTGCACAAATACCTATATATGTATATATGTATTTCACATATACATGCACATGTACACAAAACTTGCTAATATGTAAATGACCTCATTATAATCTGTATTGTAAAAATGAGACCAACTAGAATTGTTATTATAAACTTTATATTTTAAACATTTCAAACTTCAGTTAACCTTAAACTTTCACCTCCTTTCCTTTCTTAACTGCACATTCAAAGGTACAAGAAAATTTTTTCAAAATATTTACCTAAGTTACCGATGACAAATGTTTAATTCTATTTCTGAATCATCATATAAATACATGCTTATAAAAAAACCAAAAACCAGAAAACAAGTTGAGTTGACTTCCTTTGATTTTTTTCAATACTATTTCAATAGTACTATATCTGCTTTGGTATTACAACATTGACTATTTCTAATTTTCATGTTCCTTCCCAGTCTAATATTTATATATATATATATATTTTAGGCTTAAGCAATAATCATCATTGATAATAACTGACATATATTGAGAATTAACTACATGCATTAACTCAACCTTTGCAACATAAGACATGGTGCGTATTATTACCACCATTTTCCACATGTGGTTCAGGTAATTTAAGTAATATGCCAGAGTTACCCTGCTAGTAATGCCCAGGCCAAACTCAGATATATGTGGACAGATCTATTTGGAAGCAGTGCTGTTCACCACTATGGTAATCTTTGCTCTACATCCCACCCAAAGTTTCCCAGAAAAGAGCAAGTGAAAAATAGCACCTTACTAAATGACTCAAATACGAGCAAACTAAAAATATCTGCAAATTAAGTCTGTTAGAAATTGAATATAAAAATTAACTTTGGAAAATTTAAAGAATTGCTATATATGAATAAAATATAAAATATGAATAGAAACTTAGAAATCTCTAGTTTTCAAAAATTAAGATAATTTTAATTACCATTTAGAATATAATTTTTTTGCATTCCAATGGGTTACAGTAAAAAATCCATATTTAATAAGTTTATTAAATTAAAAGTTAAATATTTATAAGCCTTTTAAAGATTATTAACTGTATACTTAATTCAGCTTTTTTGTTCTCAATTACTGAGCTGTTGTACGAGTGCATAGGGGTGTGTGGCAGGAGTTAATACTGCTAAGATATTCTGAGGTTTGGTTTTGAATTGCCTGTTAGGTCTCTCACATGCTGGGATAGTAAGCCATCAGAAGTCTTCTGAGCGGGGTACAGGATACTGAATAGAATACAGTGGAAGAGGGATGGTGAATAGGTGTAAGGAACCCAGATAATTAAATGTTTCAGGTGACAAAGATGGGGAAGTGAGAGTGGTGTTTATCTGATGTAAACTGATTATTTCTATGGCATCTTAAGAACTTGCATCCCCACAGCCTTTTTGTCTATTAGGAAATTTCTTTTGCTCTAGATTCAACTTATAGCCTAATATTTAAGTCTAAATTTGATGGGTTATCTTAAAAGGGAAAATAAAAGGTATTTGAAAAGGTGGTAGGGGGTTGATAATTAGATTGCAAATTGTGGGTACCAATTTTGACTAATGCTTGTACAAACAATCTCACTGCTCTTCCATGTTAATTTTCTTTCATATGCAGACACCCTGTTCTGGGATGTGACTATAAAGACCTTTTGTAAAATAAGATTAATGCTTCTTTGCTTTTGTTATTTGCTTCATTACTTCAACTTCTAACTCATTTATAACATGCTCAAATATTTTCTCAAAGCAAATTAGTCACATTAGTAAGTAATTTCTAATTATCTGTAGTTTTATAAGGATAGCAGCACCAGCCATTGGCACGGAGAAGGGGGAGGGCTGAAGGAGAAAGAAGGGGAAAGTAATAACTTAAGTCAAGTGGGGAGATGAGAAAATAAAGGAGAATGAGAAGATAAAGTTGCACTGTTGTTGTTAATTGCCCCCTAGAAATTTAATTAAATATATGACCTCCAGTGTCTTTCATACTGAAATGATTATGAGAGTTGTATAGAGAGGCAAAACAAAGAGGTGGGTATGGTGCTAGAAAGAGAGAACATAAATCACTCTATTAGTAATGTACCATATGTCTACTAACTGCCTAGGTTAGTGTATGAGAAACTAGGACTTCAAAGAGTGTTTCCATAACCAATGGCAAATTGCCAGCAAAGATCATATACATCAGAGTCTGAAGGGACACATTTTAAAATCTCCTCAGATATGTCATGTTTGCTTAGCTGTTGTAGTCACATGACTTCCTAACATCTAATTAGTATGAATTAATGTTCAGTTGGAGATGAAATTGTCTTTTCACTGCTCAAAAGGTCAGCTCTGATAAAATGAAACTATGTCAAATTGAAATAACCTAAAAGAAAATTCTAAAGAGACTTTTTGATATAATCTTCTCATTTTCTATCCTTAATCGTAACTACAGCAAAAGCAGTTGGTTTTTGAGAGTGCACCAGAAGACAAAGTCTAGCTTGTTCCTGTCAGTATACTTCTATGTTCTTGGGCAACTGAGTTGTCTGTATTGCCATTAGTATATCTATAAAGTAACATTTCTTTTTCATGATTTCACAAAGAATATATTGGATTCATCAAAATGAGAAACTGTTGCTTAGATTAAAAATTAAAACCCAAAAACCCTAGGGTCTTAGAACTTCAAAATGTTTTGAGGCATAGGGAAAAATGTATCTCTTAATATTTAATAGCCAAAATATTTAGATTTTCTAACCCAGGTCATAGAAAGGTCATTAATTACAAGTCTTCTTTAACACAGTCTATATTAAGATACTGGGAATATCTGTAGCCAACAAGAATGTTGGACATGCCATAAACACGTATCCCACCTGACCAAACCTTTATTGGGCCAGATATTGTGCCTTGGTTTTGAGAACACCAATGATTAGGAAAGAAAGATCACTGCTTTCACAGATTTTCAGGGAAGGTTACTGCACCTATTCACCTGGAACTTGTGAAAAAATTAAGGGAAACCTCACTAAAGTGAAGTCAGAGACCAGAAGGGGGAGCTCTCACACTGTACCACTTGAAGTCAGCTACAAGAAGAACTGTCAATTTACAGACCAGAAAGAAGAATCATCAACAGGAAAGAATCATCGATTACAGGCCTCAACAAGATATACACCGCATCCCTACAAGAAACTGACTACCCCAGCAACTCAGCCAATGACATATCGTCCATTACCCTGAACTCTTGCTTTTCTTCAATATACTTCCCTTGAAAACAACCCCTTCCAGGCGCCTGGGTGGCTCAGTTGGTTAAGCGACTGCCTTCGGCTCAGGTCATGATCCTGGAGTCCCGGGATCGAGTCCCGCATGGGGCTCCCTGCTCGGCAGGGAGTCTGCTTCTCCCTCTGACCCTCCCCCCTCTCATGTGCTCTCTCTCAAATAAAAATAAATAAAATCTTTAAAAAAAAATAAAAAAAGAAAAATAAAAAAAAAGAAAACAACCCCTTCCAACTTCTTCCATCTTCTCCATAAAATTATGTTGTTCTCCTTTTTTGTTAGACTAGTGTGTGTATATATATATATATATATATTTTTTTTTTTTTTTTGCCATAGCTTGTTTGTGTCACAAATTGCAATTCTCTGTTATTTCTAAATAAACCCATTTCCACTGGTAAGATAACTGATTTTTTAAGGTCAACAAACTCAAACTTTTTCTGACAAAAATTGCTGAATAAAAAAATCTGTTTATGACAGAGGCATATAGAAAGGAAGTACTGAGCACTAAGGTCTGGAAATAGAAGGGCAGCATTAAGCAAGCACACTGAAATCAAAGCTAAGAAGTAAATATGGTAAGAAAAGAGCAGTTTCTGAAAAACATAGGAGGAAGCAAGCAAGCCTGTCAAAACATTAGTGGGGTGAAACAGAAGCGAGTTCACAAGGAGAAAATGGGGACTAAGACCCCTGATACAAGAAAGTGATATCCCAGCACAGATCATCACTGTAGAGGAAAAACTCATTGAAAGATGATACTCAGAGGTGGGCAAGACAGGAAGTCTGGTCCAGAGGAGATTCTCTTGGTCATCTAAATGCTAAAGGGCATTCACTGGTGCTTAAATGACAAAGTATTATTCCGTGCAACTACAATTCTGCTACTCAGAGAAAAATGTATGTATCAAGTTTCAGGAAATGAAGATTGAAAAAAACTTTTTCCTCCCCTTCCTCCATCCCTCCCTTTCCTTTCTCCTTTTTCATTCCTTCTTTCCTTTTTGTTGATTGGGTATGTTACAACCTTCAAATGAATAGCACTATTCTGGATAGTCACAACAGCTACTATTTAACAAAAATTATAATTATACTGAATTGTTAAGATTGTCTAAGTAAAAACTTAGTTTGCTGTGGGGGAAAAATGAGGGAAAAGGAAGGAAAAGGGGTATATAACAGGAAAATATACAATCACACTTATTCTTATATTAGCACTTAATAAGATGCAAAAGTATGTGACAGTATAATCTGATAGGAAAAAAACCAATTATTGAATTGGTGAGGCAGAAGGAAATAATGATTTCTGTGAATGATAGGTAGGGACATTTCAGGAACATTTCAGGTACATTTCACTGTACCTCACAAGAATAAAATGTTAGTTATTTCAAAGGACAATAAAATGAGGACAAGTGTTACATCCAGGTATTCCCTAAAAGGTAAAAATACTCTTATTACTGGAATATTCTGTTAAATTTGTATCTTCTAAATCTACAGTTTAATAGTAAATAAAAGGGAGAAAAGACACATTGATATGCCTCAATTGCAAACCAGGCCAGGCTGTTGAGAGCATCCATGTGTTGAGTAGTAACTGTGTCTTCCTGGAGCCCACAGAAGGAGGCTCATCTCTATCCTGCAACTTTAGTCATGGAACAACAGCTTTTGTGTCCTCATATTACAATTGTCCAATTTCTATCTTGAAGGTAGGAGACTGGGGAAAGCCTTTATGGTTGGAGTAATGTAAAAGTGCCATTATATCATCTTGAGATGGTATGGGATGCCTCACGCTTGGTAGAATGAAGAGCACTGCGCTGTGACATTCTGTTGTCTTAAAAGGTAGATTTTGATTTACAGTCACATAAAGCATCAGAGGGGGCACCAAAAACCAGGGCCATCATTAGATTAATTGTCATTCCTAAAAAGAAATGAATTCAAATTTATTTGGGAAATAGCCAAAATACTTTCCTGAAATGCTTCATTAGAAGTAACTGACTTTCATTTGGAAAGAGGAACCATATGGTATGTTGTTTCTAACTTACATAATTATTAGTCTTGAGGACACAGCAGCAGCCCAGACACTTTTAAGTACATATGGTAACATGATCTAATTGATAACATATTTTTATGATGAGAGCCTCTTGAATCTCTAATATCTAAATCCTACTTAACAGAAATTTTATAAGGTTATATACTTAGAAGTTATATCTAACTATGCAATTATTTATATTTTTATTTCTTTGCTTGTTAGCTTGTGAACTACCTGCTCCCAGTTTATTCTTTATAAAATCATTGTTCAGGACACCACGTCTCCCATCACCCTGTCCTTCTCTCATCCCACCAACACCACTGTTCCATAAATACTATGGAACAGGGTAGGAAAATGGATGGAGCATATTAGCATATCTGTGCTTTCCATTATGGCTTTATAATAAACATCCAACTATGCAATATTACACTTAATATCATTTTATCTGTTTCCTCTTTGGTAAAAATTGAGGAATGATAGTTATACATCCTATCTCACAGATTTTGTGAGGGTCAAATGAGACAAGATATTCAAAAGATGTGCAAGAAAGTTAAAAAAACTATTCAAAATAAAAATGATTATTGGAAATTACAAGTTAATTGAATTATAATACCTCAAAAATGTTTTATGTTTTCTCCTGACAGTTAAATACTTTGTTCTACCTTCTGACTTCAAACAAAATTCATCAAAAGTACTAAACAACCTATTTTACTACAATGGTGTGCTTTTGAAATATGAAAATTACAAAGCCTCTTAAGTGTGCACTTATAAGATTATTTTTTGCCTAAAATATAACCTTTCTGTTACTTAAATGAGTAATTCTTAGCCGCATGTCTGTAGTGCATATCTGCATGGGAACATTAATCATTATACAGGATAGTATTGTGTTACTGCTTTTGAAACCTATGCATTAGAATCATAAGCTACAAATCTTCAGGGACTGATTTAAATACACACTACATCCCTCAGTGCTTAGCATTTGGATTTCTGATATAGTTCAAATTTTGTAATTTCTAATATCGTTAGTAGACAATTCCATTCCATAATAAATCTGAAAGTTCAAAGGTTTGCATTTTTTCTGGTTTTGGAAAATCTAATTTCTTTTTAAATAATATCCCCCCCATTATATTCTTTGATACTGTTTGTTTCCTGAATATCCTGACACATATTCCAATTAAAAAAATAGTAATTTCATCACTATTTTAAGTTATAATTCACCTACTACAAAATTTACCCTTATGAAGTGTATAATTCAGTTGTTCTTAGGATAATCAGAGTTGTGCAACCGTCACCACTATGTAATTCCAAAACGTTTTCTCCACCCCAAGAAACACTCTGAACCCATCAGCTGTCATTCTCCATGCCCACTCTGACATCCTCTGGCGACCACTCATCTTTCTGTCTGTATGGGTTTGCCTTTTCTGCATATTTCATGTAAGTGGAATCATAGAATATATGCCATCTTTTGTCTGCCTTCTTTCACTTAGCTGTCTTCCAAGTTTCATCCGTGTTGTAGCATATATCAGTACTTCATTGTTTTTAATTTAATTTTATTCTATTATGTTATGTTAGTCACCATACATCATTAGTTTCTGATGTAGTGATCCACGATTCATTGTTTTCATCTAACACCCAGTGCTCCGGGAAGTATGTGCTCTCCTTAAGACCCATCACCGGTCTATCCCATCCCCCCACCCCCCTCCCTTCTAAAACCCTCAGTTTGTTTCTCGGAGTCCATAGTCTCTCATGGTTCGTCTCCCCCTCCGATTTCTCCCCCTTCATTTTTCCTTTCCTTCTCCTAATGTCCTCCATGCCATTCCTTATGTTCCACAAATAAGTCAAATCATATGATAATTGACTTTCTCTGCTTGACTTATTTCACTTAGCATAATCTCCTCC
>NW_028034528.1:0-1000 GCF_054177405.1 Leptonychotes weddellii | reverse complement strand
ATAGATCTTGGATACCAGCCCTTTATCTGTGGTGTCATTTGCAAATATCTTCTCCCATTCTGTGGGTTGCCTCTTTGTTTTGTTGACTGAGGAAAGAGTGGCTTTAAATGACACACTGGACCAGATGGATTTAACAGATATATTGAGAATATTCCATTCTAAAATAGCAGAATACACATTCTTGTCCAGTGCATGAAAGATTCTCTAGAATAATTCACATATTAAGCCACAAACAAGTCTAAACAAATTCAAAAAGACTGAAGTCATACCATGCATCTTTTCTGACCATAATGCTATGAAACTAGAAATCAACCACAAGAAGAAATCTGGATAGCACACAAATATATGGACATTAAATAACATGCTACTAAACAATGAATGGATCAACCAAGAAATCAAAGAAGGAATAAAAAATTACATGGAAACAAATGAAAATGAAAACACAATGATCCAAAATCTTTGGGATGCAGCAAAAGCAGTTCTAAGAAGGAAGTTTATAGAAATACAGGTCTACTTCAAGAAGCAAGAAAAAACTCAAATAAGCAACCTAACCTTACACCTAAATGAGTTAGAAAAGGAAGAACAAACAAAATCTAAAACCAGCAGAAGGAAGAAAATAATAAAGATTAAAGCAGAAATAAATGATATAGAAACTAAAAAAATAATAGAACAGATCAATGAAATCCAGAGCTGGTTCTTCGAAAAAATTAACAAAATTGATAAACCTCTAGCCAGACCCATCGAGAGAGAGTGAGAGAGAGAGGGAAAGGACTCAGACAAAATCACAAATGAGAGAGGAGAAATAACAACCAACACCACAGAAATACAAACAATCGTGAGAGAATATTATGAAAAATTACATGTCAACAAATTGGACAACCTAGAAAAACTGGATAAATCCTAGAAACACATAACCAACCAAAACTGAATCAGGAAGAAATAGAAATAGGAAATTTAAACAGACCAATCACAGCAAGGAAATTGAATCAGTAATCAAAAA
>NW_028034527.1:0-538 GCF_054177405.1 Leptonychotes weddellii | reverse complement strand
GGGCTCCTTGCTCGGCAGGGAGTCTGCTTCTCCCTCTGACCCTCCTCCCTCTCATGCTCTCTCTCATTCTCTCTCTCTCAAATAAATAAATAAAATCTTAAAAAAAAAAAAAAGAAATGGAAATTCTCACCCAAGATCTCCTAAAGCAGAAACTATGTGGGCAGGCTCGGCAAGCTATGTTGCAACAAGCCTTCCAGAGGATTCTGATGCATGCTAATGTTGAGAACACTTGCCCCATTACAGCTCTGATGATCAAAACAGAGGAGATGTTTTGGGGAAGGAAGAACAACATGTGTGTTAAGACAGTGTGGTACAAGCACCAGAAACCCAACTCCGAAAAACAAGAATCAGAGAGGTACACTGACTAATGAACCCACGGAGCATCTGAAAGCTGGACCCAACTCTGAAAAGCAAGAATCAGGAGGTACACTGACTAATGAACCCACGGAGCATCTAAAAGCTGGACCCAACTCCGAAAAACAAGAATCAGAGAGGTACACTGACTAATGAACCCACGGAGCATCTAAAAGCTGGACCC
>NW_028034526.1:0-538 GCF_054177405.1 Leptonychotes weddellii | reverse complement strand
TTTGTTTCTGCATATTCTTTCTTCATAGCTAGTTAGCACCCTGAGAATAGAGCCTATCTTTTAAGTTCTTTGTGAATGTCCTACAGGTTCTGAAAATTCCCTAAAGCCAGAATTACTTAAAACATTCAAATTTTTAGTTGCCAAATGCACAAAAGGATAGAGGCCAAAAGTATACTACTGTCAGTATAAACAGTAGCCTTAATGTCAAACTAAATGCAATTTTTACATTACATTTAAATATGATAAATACTGCCACAAAGAGTAGCAGTTGAATACCCTCAAACAAGGCTTTTTTTTTTTTTTTATCAAATATCATTCTTTGGATAGTTGTCATGTAATGAGGTTCTGAGTCTTGATAGCTTTTGGCTAAAATGTTGAACTTGACCAAGTTTTCAGGTAATTACTTTGAGTAATAAGAGCCTTCTGGGGGCGCCTGGGTGGCTCAGTTGGTTGGGCGACTGCCTTCGGCTCAGGTCATGATCCTGGAGTCCCGGGATCGAGTCCCACGTCAGGCTCCCTGCTCAGCAGGGAGTCTGCC
>NW_028034525.1:0-538 GCF_054177405.1 Leptonychotes weddellii | reverse complement strand
GCTCGCCCGGCCTGTGACCGCGCGTTTCTGTCTCTGGCACCCGACCCTGTGTGGAGTCTCCAAACCCAGCAGATCCCAGCGGTGCACTCCCGCGTGGTTCCTCCCGGGGCAGGAAGGTGAGTCTCCCCGGATCTGCCGCCTGTTGGGTCCCTGCTGGAGGAGCAGTGGCCCGACTGTGCCGCGGATCACGGTTTATGGCCACCCCGAGCTGAGAGCCCGCGCCTGGGCTCCGCCTCTGCAGCCGGCTTCCCTGCTCTGATACCTGGAAGCTCTGACGCACTTAGGCACCCCCGGTCTTCCTGTGACCCCGAGGGTCCTGAGACCACACTGTCCCGGAGGGTTCCACCCCCCGCTTAGCCACCGGAGTGACGTCCCTCGGCGGAGCAGACTTTTAAAAGTTCCAATTTTGTGCTCCGTGGTTCTATCACTTGCCAGAAGCGGCCGACGGAGGCCCCTCCCCCGCCGTCTATCCTCCCGAATATCGCCTCGGATTCACTTCTCCGCACGTCCTACCTTCCAGAAAGTGGTCGCTTTTCTG
>NW_028034524.1:0-538 GCF_054177405.1 Leptonychotes weddellii | reverse complement strand
TGTTCAAAATACATATGGGTGAGTTATATAAATTCCATGATGGTTAACTTGTTTCCATTAAATTATTTTTTCCACGGTCTCCTTAAAGGAAGTGAATTCAAACTGTTAAACTAATTACAATCAAACATCAACTAACTGGAACCTAAAATTGAATAATATTTGCTGCAATCAGTTTTTTTTTTTTTTTTTTTAGTCATGAATTTTATTATTCTTTCCGTATACTGCTGTCTTTAATTTGCTATACACTTTTTTTTTTAATTTTGGCCTTTTTTTTTTTTTTGGTCAAGCTTTTACAAGAATTTATTTATTTATTTATTTATTTATTTATTTATTTATTCTTATGTTAATCCCCATACATTACATCATTAGTTTTAGATGAAGTGTTCCATGATTCATTGTTTGTGCATAACACCCAGTGCTCCATGCAGAATGTGCCCTCCTCAATACCCACCACCAGACTAACCCATCCTCCCAGCCCCCTCCCCTCTAGAACCCTCAGTTTGTTTTTCAGAGTCCATCGTCTCTCATGGTTCGTCTA
>NW_028034523.1:0-538 GCF_054177405.1 Leptonychotes weddellii | reverse complement strand
TGCTCTTCTTTTCTTCGATCTCCTGTGGAGTTTGTAGGTGTTCAGAATGGTTTGATCCCTATGCAGCTGAATTCCTGAGAGGAGACGAAATCCAGGTCTCCTACTCCTCCGCCATCTTGCTCCGCCCCTAGAAATTTTGATGATCTTATTTTTGTATCACCAAGTAGTTTTTTTAAAAATCAGGAATGAACACCCAATTTTGTTAAAGGCTTTTTTTTTTTAACAATCCATCAAAATGATCTCGTGGATTTTGTTCTCTGGCCTAAGGGTGAATATTTGTCATCCTTTCAGACATCCATGAAGCATTCCTTGTAGCGAGGGCACCATCCCCAATCTACAGACCATGTAGCTCCTTCTCTTTCTCTGGAGAAGGCAGCCTTAGCCAGGTGGCGCTCCTTCATTATTATCACGGAGCTGGGAATAGAGTGTAGATGAGAAGAAATTAACTTAATGGCCTTTACTCCATTGAATGTAAATGGTAGGCACTCAGTATATGATTGTTGAACTTAATGGAACTATTTATTTAGTCTTCTAGGAT
>NW_028034522.1:0-538 GCF_054177405.1 Leptonychotes weddellii | reverse complement strand
TAATGCTGAAGGAAATCTTAGAGATCACAGATTATCAAGGACTATCTCATTTTACATATATGGAAGACAGTACCCAGAGAAGTGAGGTGATGAATATAAAATCAAAGTCTGGTTAATAAGAGGACCAGCAATAGAACCCAAGTCCCACATGTTTATTTGCTTTATTTCCCTGTCCATGGTGCCATAAAAGGAAAGGAAAATTACAAGATTTCAAAAGCCTAGTCTACCAATAGTAATCTTAAATATAGCAACATTCTTCTAAGCTGGAAATTTAGTGTCTATTTAACAAAAATATCAGTATTTCTTTAAAACCTAGAGCATCCAAAAGATATACCAGACCAGGGGCGGAGCAAGATGGCGGAGGAGTAGGAGACCTGGATTTCGTCTCCTCTCAGGAATTCAGCTGGATAGGGATCAAACCATTCTGAACACCTACAAACTCAACAGGAGATCGAAGAAAGGAATAGCAACAACTCTCTGAACAGAAAAGCGACCACTTTCTGGAAGGTAGGACGTGCGGAGAAGTGAATCCGAGGCG
>NW_028034521.1:0-538 GCF_054177405.1 Leptonychotes weddellii | reverse complement strand
TTTGCTCACCCAGTGGTAGATGCAACTGGTCAGAGTGCTATTAAAAAAAACAACAACAAAAAGCAAAAAACAAAAAGAAATCACAACACAGCTAGACTTCACTTAAAAATTAAAAAAATAAAAAGCACAGAGAGGACTGGTCCTGTGTGGACAGCTCAGTGAAATTTTACATGTGCACACCTCCACGTGCCACCCCCCAGAGCCAAGATGCCGAGCACGCTGAGCTTCGCAGAGATTCCCAGTCAATACGTCACTACAAAAGGTAACCACTCTCTGACTTCTGACATTATAAATTAGTCCTGATCCTCAACTGCACATACAAAGAGTCATACTCTTGCATGTGTGGCTTCTTTCACTCGGTGCCCTGTCCGTGAGATTCACCCACGCTGCAGGGCGTAGCCACAGGCCAGTCTTTTTCGGGGTTGCATGGTATTCCGTTGTATGGACGTGCTACAATTTATGTATCGATTTTCCTGTCATATGCATTTATGTCGTTTCCCATTTGGGGCAATCATACATAGTGCTGCTGAGAACATTC
>NW_028034520.1:0-538 GCF_054177405.1 Leptonychotes weddellii | reverse complement strand
GCTAATCACTTCTAGATTTAATTCGTCTATAAATATGTGAGGGCCTTTCTGTGAGGTCTGAACTGGGTTCTCAGTTCAGCGTGGCCTCCCTGTTTGGGTGACCTTATGTAGATCACTTACCTTCCAAACTTCAGTTTCGGGTCCACAAGAGAGAGTGCATGATGCCTTCTTCTTAAGATGGGTGTGGGAATTAATATACCCGACACCTGTAATTGGCTCTGCAGAGTGCTTGATGTATAGTAGTTACTCAATACATGGGAGCTAAGAATAGTCATCATAATAATAGGACAGAAAATTGGTCAGACACTGGCTAGGGGCCACATGCTGTCTGGTGGGTTATTTCAAGGCATTTTGATGAGTTATTGGGTTTCTGGATCTTAAAAACCAGAGAACGAGAGCATGATATAGTGGCTAGGAGAACAGACTCTGGAGCCAAGATGTGCATGAGAGATTCTTGACTCCAGGAAACAAAGTGAGGTTGCTGGAGGGGAGGTGGGTGGGGGGAGGTGGTAACTGGGTGATGGGCATTAAGGAGGGC
>NW_028034519.1:0-538 GCF_054177405.1 Leptonychotes weddellii | reverse complement strand
TTTTTTTTTTTTTTATTTAAGATTTTATTTATTTATTTGACAGAGAGAGACACAGGGAGAGAAGGAACACAAGCAGGGAGAGTGGGAGAGGGAGAAGCAGGCTTCCCGCTGAGCAGGGAGCCCGATGCGGGGCTCGATCCCAGGACCCTGGGACCATGACCTGAGCTGAAGGCAGACGCTTAACGACTGAGGCACCCAGGCACCCCGGGAGTTTAGCATTCTTTTTTTTTTTTTTTTTTTAAGATGTTATTTATTTGACAGAGAGAGACACAGCGAGAGAGGGAACACAAGCAGGGGGAGTGGGAGAGGAATAAGCAGGCTTCCCCCAGAGCAGGGAGCCCGATGCGGGGCTCGATCCCAGGACCCTGGGATCATGACCTGAGCCAAAGGCAGACGCTTAACGACTGAGCCACCCAGGCGCCCCGGAGTTTAGCATTCTTAACATTCATCACATTACCTTGAATATATATCTAGTTTTAATATGTGCCACACACTGTGAGGCTAAGCAGCGTTTCAGAGATTATCTCATTTAAATCTT
>NW_028034518.1:0-538 GCF_054177405.1 Leptonychotes weddellii | reverse complement strand
GATCTGTGTTAAAAGTATTAACTGAGGGGGACGCCTGGGTGGCTCAGTCGTTAAGCGTCTGCCTTCGGCTCGGGTCATGATCCCAGGGTCCTGGGATCGAGCCCCGCATCGGGCTCCCTGCTCCGTGGGAAGCCTTCTTCTCCCTCTCCCACTCCCCCCGCTTCTGTTCCCTCTCTCACTGTGTCTCTCTCTGTCAAATAAATAAAATCTTAAAAAAAAAAAAAAAAGTATTAACTGAGGGGCGCCTGGGTGGCTCAGCTGGTTAAGCGTCTGCCTTTGGTTCAGGTCATGATCTCAGGGTCCTAGGATCAAGCCCCTCATTGGGCTCCCTGCTCAGCAGGGGTCTGCTTCTCCCTCTCCCTCTGCCCCTCCCTACCTCATGCTCACTCTAGCACTTACTCTCTCAAATAAATAAATAATCTTAAAAAAAGTATTAACTGAATTGTATGTATCATTAAAAAAAATCACCATCATGAGGTGTCTGTCACTAACCCACACCTTATAGGAGGAAAAATGAGTCTTAAATAGTTCAGCTTAG
>NW_028034517.1:0-10099 GCF_054177405.1 Leptonychotes weddellii | reverse complement strand
CTCTGGTAAGCGCTGTGAATTATGCAAGACTGTTGAATCTCAGATCTGTACCTCTGAAACAAATAATGCAATATATGTTAAGAAAAAAAAAAGAAGAAGAAGAAGGTAGCGGGAGGGGAAGAATGAAGCGGGGGAAATCGGAGGGGTAGACGAACCATGAGAGAGGATGGACTCTAAAAAACAAACTGAGGGTTCTAGAGGGGAGGGGGGTGGGAGGATGGGTTAGCCTGGTGGTGGGTATTGAGGAGGGCACATTCTGCATGGAGCACTGGGTGTTATGCACAAACAATGAATCATGGAACACTTCATCTAAAACTAATGATGTAATGTATGGGGATTAACATAAGAATAAAAAAAATAAAATAAAAAAACAATTGGTAAATTACTGGTACAATTAGATGGAAATCTGTCAACAAAGAATAAAAGCAGTGCAAAGGGAAGATGGAGACAAAGTACACTAACCCCCCTCATACTTCTGGAATGCTGAAACAATTGAGCATACAATCTAGAACTGAGTTTCCTGGCAACCAAGGTGAAAATCAAAATACTATGTTAACACTTGGATTATGATAGTACCATTCATGCTAGTCTCCACATGGATTTTTGCAATATGCGACCCGTTTGTCTCATGATCAATTAACAAGGGTACTAAGAAAGTATAATTGAATTGGGAGGTAGTAGGATTTAGAAAATCAAATATTTCTTATATCCCATTATGGTCGGCTCAGTGTACTTCTATAAAGCTATCAGATCAGCAGATCTTATATACTTCCCATGGACAATTAGGCCTTTTCTTCTGTTTGCCTGAGCACTACCAGTTTCCAGAGCTTCTTGGTCCTTCAAATCAGTGATACTCAAGGGGAAGACTCACCTGAGATCTGTTTCCTACATATTCCTGCTTCTTCCTAACTGTGGAGGCCAGGCCCAGCTCCTAATTTTCTGCTAGAGAATCCCCAGCATGATTCAGCTTAGAATTTGATGGTGCCATCATTGTTGCCAGAGGAATTCTCTGGATTCCCTGTTAGATTTTTTTGTTTGTTTTTATTCGAAATTTTTATTTAAATTCTAGTTAGTTAACATATAGTGTGGTATTGGTTTCAGGAGTAGAATTTAGTGATTCATCACTTACATTTAACACCTAGTGCTCCTCATAACAACCTGTTAGGTTTTTGGATATGGCTGGTCAGTCCTCTTCAGAAGTTGTGGCTTACCCAGTTTCCCCAATTTGGGGGGAGCTATATGAGCTGTCCTTGGCTTCTTCCTCACCTCTGACATTCCTCCTTTCAGCAGACCCAAAATTTTTCACATGGCTGGAGAGTTTTTGTCAACCCTCTGGCTAGGTTGTGGAGGAGGGGTACTTCCATATGATGGGTTTCACTGCTTTCATTATCTGGCCGAGGAAAGCAGACACATTCACTAAGAAAAGCAAACTTTTTTTCCTGGCCCTGATTTTGGATAAGAATTTGTCATGAAGTTTTATATAAGGAGGAGCATTGAACAATATAATATGTGATGTCCTGGAACAGGAACGAAATATGGGAAGCCAGCTGCGAACTGTACAAAAAACCTCAGTTCACAACTCTGCATCTGGTGCTCATAAATCAAAACCTCACTGAGCTTGTGATGCTGTTGCTGACACTCCAAGACCATGAAAATTTAGTCTGGGGCCAGGCACACCCCCACACTCCCATCCCAAACAGTCTTTTCATGGTTTTCAGAATCTGAGCGTCCCAAATTCCTACTTTCTACTCTCTTTACTAGGCTTTAGCTCAGACCTGCCAGATGTGGTTGAAGCTCTTCTTTGTGATAAACATCAGGCAAAGAACCTTGGGGAAAGGGGTTTTTAAAGGTCTCTACATCCTAGATAGCAATATTCAGTGCTAAGGAAAAGAATTTGATTGTTATCAAGGAATGACCCTGTAACTCCTGGTTACTCTTCTTGGCAGACATCCCCAACTCGTCTCCTCCCTCAGACTGCTTGATTGGAGGAGGCTTTTGTCCTGGGGTGGGCCAACATGAGGGCTTTTCCTACAGAAGCCTTCTTTCCTCCGTTCTCTATTACCCTGGACTTCACTTTGTTTTAGCCTCACTTACCAACAATCAGGAGGTGCCTGACTGACCACAAAGATAAGAAAGGGAAGACTGAATATGAAGATGGAGAGGGAGAATAGAGCTCAACTAGAGATGGGTTCTAGCTGCCCCCCCCTTTGTCTATGGAGCCAGAGCCTCACCCTTTCCTCCAACTTCCTCTGCCAGGAAAACACCCAGGAAGACAGAAGAACAATAAGGCAACCATTTTGGAAAAGAGAATGGGAGAAACCTTCACCTCTAAGCCCTACCTTCCTTTCTACCTCTCTCTGCAGGGGTAGTATGCAAATAAAGAGACCTCTCCTCAGAGAGCAGGAGTCACCTGCTACATCCCTCACTTCAATTCAAAACAATTCAAGTTTATGTAACTCTCCTAACTTCATACATGCTTATGCCTTCTACTCTGTCTCTAATTCCTGAGGTCCCAGTTCATTTACCTGAGATGAAGGACAACCAGTTCCCACTATAAGGGTACAATTGTTTGTCATGGATGCTGTGGTCAGTTGACTAATGGCTCCCAAGGTATTCAGCTCCTAATTCCTGTAAACTCTGAGTGTTGCCTTATATAGAGCAAAGGAGATTTTGCAGGTGTGATTAGATTAACAACCTGGATATGGGGAGATTACCTTGGGTTATTCAGGTGGGCCTGATAGTCTCTTCTTTCGGCCAGTTTTGGGCCCTGGACATCTCTCACAAAGAGATTTGAAGATGCTAGGCTGCTGGCTTTGAAGAAGTGGGCATGAGCCAAGGAATACGAAGAATGCATCTCGAAGCTAGAAAAGACATGGAAACAGATTCTCCTCTGGAGCCTTTAGAAGGAGCGCAGCCCTACTGACACCTTGATTTTAGCCCAGTGAATAAATTTGTATTGCTTTAAGCCACTAAATTTTGTGGTAATTTGTTATAGCAATAGGAAACTAACACAAGTGTCTTCTGTTCTGCTTGTGTCAGGAAAATCAGCCCATCCCACTCTCCTTCCCATGCTACAGAAGAAGCCCCATGTCAGGGATCTTCCTGAGAATGTGAGAAAAGTGGCCAGAAATTGTAGAAGCCTCAGGAAGGTAGAAAGAGGTTAATGAAGAGGGGGAAAGGAGCTATGAAAGAGAAGGTGATGTCTGAAAAAGGGCCACATTTGAAGGAAGGGGCCTATTCCCAGGGAAAGGCTGTGAGAAATTCATAGGCACATGGATTGGGGAAAGACTTCTCTGTAGCTCTTACTTTCCTTCCAAAAAATGAAGTACCACAAATCAGTGTCATCAAATGAGACTGTGTTTTAGAAACTCAGATAAAGACTAAGTTGAAACCACAGCTGTGCAATGTTAGGCGAGTCACTTTGCCTCTCTCACTTTCCATTTCCCTCATCCCTGCAGTGTATCAGGATAGTGATTCTTATTTCATAAAGTTGTTTGAGGGAATTAAATGAAAGAAGGGACAGGACATTACCATGACTGGCAGGTAGTAAGCCCTTAATTAACTTAAATTAATGGCCCTCACCTCCTTGTCCCCAGAAAGCAACTTTTAAGCACTCTGCTTCCCCTTTCTTGTTTGTCTTACCTTGGATGTAGGTAAAGGACTCTCCATCACCTACACACAGATACTGTGGAACTTGGCATATGGTACTGGGCTTAGTTTGGGGAGTATTAGAAGAAGTGAACTGAGAACAGATGTCCAGGGCCTAGAACTGGCTGAGAGAAGAGACTATCAGGCACAGCCACAGGTTGCCATGGCAACGAATTCACATCTTCCATTCAGGGGAGGGAGGGTGAGAGAAAGGACAGAAAGAGCAATAGGGCTTGTTCTGCAACGTTCTGGTTTGGGATTAAGGGAAGACCTGACGGAAGTCAGAGCCTCTATGCCCAACCTGGTGTCCTCAAAACTTGCTTTGTCCTCTGAGGCTCAGTCCACCTTGGTTAGGATCTCCCCTCCCAGAACTGCTTCTATTAAAGCAATGATTCAAGGTCAGGGAGGGCCTTTTTAGGGAAAAGATATTAGAACGTGGGGAATCAGGGTTACACTTGGAGTGCTCTGGTGCTCTTGGCATGGGGAATAACTAGTCTGAGATACTTACCACAAAACTCTGAACACCCCCTCTGAGAAGGGAGTTCAAACTGGATCATAAGTGAGTGGTGATAGTTCTTGATCTGTATCCTTAAACTGGATGGCTAAAGCCACTAAGTCACCTCAGGCCTTAACACTTCTCTGAGTATTTAACAAATCCTCTGCAGTGAAGTGTTGATTGGTAAGGAGATAGTTTTAGAGGACTGTGCATGCGTGCAGGTGTGTGTGTGTGTGTGTGTGTGTGTGTGTGTGTGTGTGTGTGTGTGTGTGAAATATATGAGAGGGTTGCCTACAGTAAGTGAAAGGATTGAAAAAGGAGGTGAGTGGTTACTGCTAAAACAATAGTTGTCCACTTGACTGGTATATCTAGAGCCATCATTGGCTCCCAGGCACTTATAATAAAGTGAGTAGATCACAGAAAGATGGAGGAGGACATATACTTGACTGTGATGTTGGTCTTTGCCTTTTAGGCTAGCCAGGATTCTTTCACTGAACCATTCCTATGTTTTCAACTACATCAGTTCACCATACTTTCTTCTTAAAACTTCTCAAAACTTGAGAAAAGCCTCCATCTCTTGATGGAAGAAAAAGATCATGGATTTTGGAGCTTGGCAAATCTGAGTTCACACTGTAGCTCTTGAGTGGGAAAATTTACCCACCATTTACGAGCTGTGTGAATTTGTGCAAGCAGATTCTGACCCTCAGTTTATTAATCTATAAAATATAGGTAATACTACACATATTGAGAGATTGTAAGTATTAGCAACAATACATGTAAAGTGATGGGCATAATAAATGACATCCAGTAGCAGTGTGGTGCAGAGGCAAATGCATAGGCTTTATAGGGGGAAAGCCCTGAGTTCAAATCCCAGTTCTTCCACTTATGACCTAAGCAACTTCAGGCAGGTCATCTAACCCTTATGCATGTATGAATTTTCTATGTCTTCTATGGGCATTCTTGTTCATGTCTTTTGGTGAACTAATGTGCTCATTTATCTTGGGTATATACCTGGAAGTAGAATTGCTGGATCATGGGGTATGCATATGTTCAGCTTTAGGAGATATTGCTTGCCAAATGTTTTCAAAGTGATTGTACCAGTTTACACTTTCTCCAGCAGAGTGTGGACAATCCAGTTCCTCCACATCCTCACCAACTCTGGTGTCATTTATTTTTCTCATCTTCTCCATTCCAGTGACTGTTGTTCTGTAATACTTTTATTCACTTACTATGACATCATGACTCATGCTTCATAGCGGTTGTTCTAATTCTCATCTACTTATTCAGTTATTTATTCAAAAACTATTTATTGAGCACTTTGTGTGCCAGGAACTTTGCCAGTTGCTGGGGACACACTCCTGAAGCTCTCAGCCCTATGCCCACTCTCCTTTCCTTCTGCAGATAATCTACTGGCAACACCAAGACGAGTCAGCACATGGCATACAAACTTCCTTGAAAATTCAGAATGTTTCCAGTTTAATGTCATCTCTCCATCTCTAAATATTTATGTAACTTCAGTTGGCCTCTTTTCTTTTTTTTTTTTTCATTTTTCAAAGAAAGTATCACTCCCATATTTGCCAAAGCAAACATTCCGCCTAGCTCTTGATCCTACCCTTTTGTACATTCATCAGGATCTTGTTCCAACCACTATTACTCCCAATCTGACCCCAAGTCTTTAATCTCTACATGTGCACTAGCAAATGTTAATTAACATTTTCCTTCATGTTAATTAACTTTCCTTCCTAGCTAACAAGTGTGCTAGGATCATGCTTACCCTAAGAAGGTCTTTCAATAATCCTAATACCCCTTAAGTATCTATTTTGTTCCTTTAATTTCACCACAAAAATTCTTCTGAGCATTCTCTATAGCCACTGTCTCTGATGTGTGACCCCTACCCTCTCTTCATCATCCTCTTGAAATCTTGCTCTATTATGGAACTGCTCCTTGTCAATCACTAAAGATCTTCTAATCACCCAAATCAATAATATTTTCTCATCCTCCTTTTTCTCTGACCCCTCTCCTATATCTACAATGTTGATCACTCCACCTTCCCCAAATCCCTATTCCATTATTTCCGGTTTCCTCCCTTCCCAATAGCATTTATTGCCAATCTCCATATAACTGTCCCTCTTTGCCACATCAACTCAATGGAAACATCCCCCAAGCTTTTACCTTTGGCTCTTGTCTCTCCCCACATTAATCTTAGTCATTTCCATAGTTGCAGGATCACTTTTTATAGATTTCTCCCAGCTTCAATCTCAAGTCCAAACCAGCAGTCCCACAACTCCATGATGGCATTACCATTCTAGTTAGAAAGCCTCCACACCTCAGTGTCACTTATTTAATTCTTACCTCTCTGTCTCCCTCAACCCCCATATCCAGTTAGTCACAATTTCTTTTTCTTTTCCCTTCACAATGTCTCTCCTTTGTCCATTCCCCTCTTTGGCTTTCTTAGCTCAAGTGCTTAATACACTACGTTACACCCAGACTATTATATTGCAATAGCCTCTTAACTGCCTCCAGTGTCTCCCCTTTCCCATCCATCCTCTGTACTGCTGACAGACTAATCTTCTTAAAGTACCACTTTGACTGTCACTCCACTACTTTAAAACTTCCCATAGTTTCCCGTTGTTTACAGGATCCAGCCCCCACTCCTTGGCTGCCAATAAGATGCTCCACAGTTTGGCTGCAGCTGCCATTCCTCCTTTCCACACGCTCTATGCTCTAGCCACACTATGCTTTTGTTGCTTTCCATACCCTGACTGGCAAATAGTTTATTGGTTAGTTGCTGCATCGGCTCTGGACTCAGATAAGCCCAAGTTCCGCCACTTCATAGTTGTGTGATGTTGGACAATTTATACAGCCTCTCTGGTCTCAGTTTTCTAATCCATACCGTAGGTACAATAGAGGAATCCTGCCCCATAGGATTATTATAAGGACTAAATGAGGCAATGCATCCAGAGTGCTCAGCACAGTTCCTGGTGCATTGAAAATAACAACAAAAAGGGCAAGAATTTGCTATAATTGTACCCGTATTATGCCCATCTCCTCTCTTTGCTCAGTCCATTTCTTCTTCTTTCCCAAGTTTGGGAATGTTCTTTCCCAAACTCACCTACTGAAGCCCTTTGTACCTTTCAAGGAACACCTCAAATACTATTCCCTTTAGGTAGTCTTCTCTGCTTCCTCCAACCTGAGCACTTTGCTTGAATCCCTCTCTTGGCATTTTTCATCCCACCTTGGAATAAAGCTATCAGCCTCCTATGCCAGGCAAAGCAAAGCTCTTAACCCCCCCCCAAAACCATATTCTAATTATATCTGTATCACTCACAGCACCTATCAGAGTAGGTGGTACAGAACAGACACTGAGTAGCTATCTGTTGCCTGACTGTGGCTTGAGAACACAGGCTCAAATGGTGAAAAGAGACCATGGAGAAGGTTCAGAGATTGGTAAACCATGACTATGGAGTTATTAAAGTTGCTAGTGGTGGCACTAGCACCCTCCCTCCTTTTATTTCTCTCTTCCCCTGTCTCCTACTCCTACTTATTTTCTTTTCCATCTTGTTCTTCTCCAGACTCTGTGGTCCTTACTATTGCAGTGTGCACCATGGCCATTATTTAATCCTGCTGATAGCCCTTGAGAGGAAAGAGGTTCCTATAACAGCCTCAGATCTTGTCCCTTTGTCCTTACCACTTAAGCTTTGATGAAAACCACCCTCCTATCTACTACAAATTCTTACAAGAGGGGTTCATTAAACTTATGATCCAATTCTCCAACTGGAACCTCTGATAAAAATACAGAGCAGGAAATTAGACTCCTGTATGTAATAGCACTTACTAGGCTGCCCAGATACCAATCACCACTCCGTATCAATAACATTCTTCAGCTCTTGAAGATTGCCTAGCTCAAACTTTGTTTTTAGTCTACAACTGAACTTTGAAAACTAGTCATCCAATTTCCAGACTTTCCCTCCTTGCCATCTTCTAAATAAGTCCTGCTAAGTACAAAGTTGTGACCATGTGCAATCACCTGTAAGCTTGATTGGTGTCTTTTGAATTTTCAACCATTCACCAAGCCATGTGATTAGAGAGACAAATAAGATATGATCAGCCTTTTGCCCCCAAGGAATTTACAGTCTTGTAAATTAAGCTTTTATGAACTTTGCATTTTACATGCTGCTTGCTGAGAAACATTGGCTCTCTCAGCTCCTGACTCCTAATCACAGCATTACTGTTCTTCCAGCTGCCCTTCTTTCTTTTTTTTTAAGATTTATTTATTTATTCTAGAGACACACACAGAGAGAGAGAGAGCAGGAGCAGGGGGAGGGGCAGAGGGAGAGAGAATCTCAAGCAGACTCCATGCTGAACAGGTACCCCAACATGGGGTTCCATCCCAGGACTCTGAGATCATGACCTGAGCTGAAATCAAGAGTCAGATGCTTAACTGACTGAGCCACCCAGGCGCCCCAGAAGATATACACCTTTTAAAGGAGCACATCTATTATATAATTCGAGATATACCTATAGTGGGACTCTGCATGTAGCAGACATACAGTAAATATTTTCTGACTGAAGAATAGAATGGAAATCTAAAATGCAGCTATTTTCCTTTTGAGTATATTCAATAACTTGAATTAACAGCTTTAAAAGGTTGTCAAATGTCTGAGGTATCTGTTTTAATGAATAAACATAAATCATTTGTAATCCCCAATATTGATTTATACTAGGTGTGCTCAGTTCTCTTGAGGAGGTTAAGCGTGACCCCTGAAACCTTGTTTACAATATTAATTTTCTCAGTAAATTCTTCCTTTATAGCTAGTGCAGTAGTGAGGTTCTGTAGCTTGTCATTCATACAATCCCAAATTCATAATGAGTTTAAGAAACACAACTGCAGGGCGCCTGGGTGGCTCAGTTGGTTAAGCGACTGCCTTCGGCTCAGGTCATGATCCTGGAGTCCCGGGATCGAGTCCCACATCAGGCTCCCTGCTCAGCAGGGAGTCTGCTTCTCCCTCTGACCCTCCCCCCTCTCATGCTCTCTCTCTCTCTATCTCGTTCTCTCTCAAATAAATAAATAAAATCTTAAAAAAAAAGAAAAAAAGAAACACAACTGCAGATCAGACCCTGAAAAGAAGGACTGATATTTTGGAAGGGTCTCCTAGCAGTATTGAATCAAGGTTGTGGGGAGGGGAGGGGACAAAAGTTTGAAAATACTTTTGGTTAATTGTTGATTCCTTACTGAACATACTCAAGAGGAAATAATTGTATTTCCAGATCTTTAGTCAGCAAAATATTAAATGCCTACTGTGTGCAAAGGTTTCCACCACAGGTCTATATTCAGTTTTATATTAGATGAGCTCCTCAAAAATCAATGTGTATTTAACTACAAATTAAAGAGAAAATAATTTGAAAGGAACTTCTAGAAGTACTGAACTAGAGGTGAAGAGAGAGGAAAAGGGTTCAGAGACAAGATGAAAGTGGAGTCAACCAAGGTGAATGAACGAGAGAAAGAAAGAGAAAAGGTAGTAGCTGCAGATCAACCTTTTCCAATATCTCAGTGTTGCTGAGGGTTGGCCCTGTACAGCACAACAGGAAAATTTGGCTTTCAGAGTAGTAATTGGCTCCTCTGAACCCACAAAGTTCAGAGTTCAGGTTTCGGTGAGAAATTTGTTAGCACGAGACACTCTGGATGTTCTTTGTATACTCTACCATTTTTTTTTTATTCTTATGTTAATCCCCATACATTACATCATTAGTTCTACATGAAGTGTTCCATGATTCATTGTTTGTGCATAACACCCAGTGCTCCATGCAGAACGTGCCCTCCTCAATACCCACCACCAGGCCAACCCATCCTCCCACCCCCCTCCCCTCTAGAACCCTCAGTTTGTTTTTCAGAGTCCATCGTCTCTCATGGTTCGTCCACCCCTCCGATTTCCCCCGCTTCATTCTTCCCCTCCC
>NW_028034516.1:0-538 GCF_054177405.1 Leptonychotes weddellii | reverse complement strand
GCTAATCACTTCTAGATTTAATTCGTCTATAAATATGTGAGGGCCTTTCTGTGAGGTCTGAACTGGGTTCTCAGTTCAGCGTGGCCTCCCTGTTTGGGTGACCTTATGTAGATCACTTACCTTCCAAACTTCAGTTTCGGGTCCACAAGAGAGAGTGCATGATGCCTTCTTCTTAAGATGGGTGTGGGAATTAATATACACGACACCTGTAATTGGCTCTGCAGAGTGCTTGATGTATAGTAGTTACTCAATACATGGGAGCTAATAATAGTCATCATAATAATAGGACAGAAAATTGGTCAGACACTGGCTAGGGGCCACATGCTGTCTGGTGGGTTATTTCAAGGCATTTTAATGAGTTATTGGGTTTCTGGATCTTAAAAACCAGAGAACGAGAGCATGATATAGTGGCTAGGAGAACAGACTCTGGAGCCAAGATGTGCATGAGAGATTCTTGACTCCAGGAAACAAAGTGAGGTTGCTGGAGGGGAGGTGGGTGGGGGGAGGTGGTAACTGGGTGATGGGCATTAAGGAGGGC
>NW_028034515.1:0-538 GCF_054177405.1 Leptonychotes weddellii | reverse complement strand
GACTGTACCATAATTACTTTAATCTCATAAAACTGCACACTTAAATTTGCCATTATAAAAATACTCTAGTGAGCATCTTACTTAATTTCAGATTATTTCTTTTACTTAAGAGTATCAGTCAGGGTTCAACCAGAGAAACAGAACCAGTAGGAGATATATGTTAAGAGACTTACTCTAAGAAACTGGCTCATCTGATTGTGGAGGGTGGCTAGGCAAGTGGGGAATCCATAGGGCAGGCTGTCAGGAAGGGCAGGCTGGAACTCTCTGGAATGGGCTTTACGACCTGCAAGCAAAATTTCGCCTTCTGGGAAGCCTCTTCTGCTTTCGGGTCCTTTTAACTGAATAAGGCCCACTCAAGTGATCTTATAATCTCTTTACTTACAGGCAGTTGATTAGGGCCTTTAATCATATCTAAAAAATACCTTCACAGCAACACCTAGATAAGTGGTTCTGAGTAACTGGGAGCCACAGCTTAGCCAAGCTGACACATCAAAGACCATCGGATTCAGTTTTCCAAAGTAGAATTACTGAGTAAAGG
>NW_028034514.1:0-538 GCF_054177405.1 Leptonychotes weddellii | reverse complement strand
TGCAGGGGGACCCTGGCCTGACTGCTGCTGGGAAGGGGGATTTCTCTGCAAGCCTCTCCTTCACCTGCTTCCCTAATGCCTGTTTTCCATGGGAGAGTGACTCTCCAGGGAAGGACAGAGGTCCTGGTGTGCTGTCCCTGATCAGGCTTCCTCCGTGCAGTGGGGTGTAGCAGGAGGTACCTGTGCAGTTCTGACCCAGGGGAGCCTGTGAACCTCTGTGCAGCTGAGGACAAGACACGAGGAGCAGAGAGCAGAGGGAATCTGTCCCCACGGAGGGGGGGGCGGTGCTCAGAGGAGGCAGGCTGGCTCTGGGGGCTGAGTGGGAACAGGAACTTGCAGTGTAGACACACCTTCACAGAGAAAAGCAGCGAGTGTGAGAACGTTGGGCTCTTCCTGAGCAGGGCTGACAGGACCCCCAGCGGCTGTGGGGACAGAGCAGGTCTGGGTAAGTCTCTGCACTAGGAGGCGCACTGGCCGCCTTAACAGAGCAAAGGATGCCCCTATAGGCCTGTGCTCTCAGGACTCCTGACCGACCTTC
>NW_028034513.1:0-538 GCF_054177405.1 Leptonychotes weddellii | reverse complement strand
TTTTTTTTTTAAAGATTTTATTTATTTATTTGACAGAGACAGAGATAGCGAGAGCAGGAACACAAGCAGCGGGAGGGGGAGAGGGAGAAGTAGGCTTCCCCCCGAGGAGGGAGCCCGATGTGGGACTCGATCCCAGGACCCTGGGATCATGACCTGAGCCGAAGGCAGACGCTTAACGACTGAGCCACCCAGGCACCCAAAATCTCTGACATTCTAACAGTCACCCTCTCAAGCTGCCATCCATGGGCCAGCTCTGACATACTGCTGCCTGGACATCTCTTCTCAACAGGCAGCCCTCTCTCCCTCCAGGCTAAGAGGTGCCAGCCCTCTTCGTATTCGGCCTGGACTCAAACCAGTTTGCAACACAGCAGAATTAAAACGTGATCAAGGTCCAGTGGGGTTGCTGGATTTAGCAAATAAGAACACAGGACTTCTAGTTAATTTAGAATTTCAGATAAATGACAAACAACTCTTTTAGTATAAGTATGTCCCAAATATTGCATGGGACATACTTACACTAAAATAGCTTTTCAAATTT
>NW_028034512.1:0-538 GCF_054177405.1 Leptonychotes weddellii | reverse complement strand
TCAATGTGCTTAATGCCATTGATTCTACACTTAGTGGTTAAAATGGAAAATTTTATCACAAGAAATCCAAGAGTGCCTCACAAGAATTTTTAAACACAAGCAGAAAATAGTGAAACACAATTTGTGTGCCAATCAAGTGCCAATATAGGGAAGACACCAGGGGTGTTCTGTGCTAAGGGAAAGCCTTCTACAACCAGTGGCTCCCCAAACACCTGTCAAGGCTGCACCTCCATCAGGCCTTCTTCAGCTTCCTGGCCCCACACAGCCACCTGGCCACCACGCCCAGCAGCTTCCCACAGAGCCACAGGGTGCCCAGGGTGACCAGCAGCAGGAACAAGAAGACATCCAGCAGGTACTGCTCATGCCATGGCTGCTGCAGGCCGTGGGGCTTGAGGTGTGCCGCACCCCCTGTCTGGAGGATGTGGTCGATCCAGCCCACCAGCCTCTGAGCAGGGGTCAGGGGGTGGGAGCGCCTGATGATGCTGGCGGCCACTGCTGCTGACTTGTACCTGTTGGCAGAGACAGAGGCAGGGTGTTA
>NW_028034511.1:0-538 GCF_054177405.1 Leptonychotes weddellii | reverse complement strand
TCTATACAATAATGCTTTTGGTGAATTTATATTTTTAAAAAATCCCTTTCTTGAATTTTGCAATCAACTTTTTATTATTTAAAAGACACTAGTGTTTCTCAGAGTTCATAGACTCTCATGGTTTGTCTCCCTCTCCAATTTCCCCCCTTCTTTTTTCCCTTCCTACTATCTTTTTTTTTTAACATATAATGTATTATTTGTTTCAGAGGTACAGGTCTGTGATTCATCAGTCTTACACAGTTCACAGTGCTCACCATAGCACATACCCTCCCCAATGTCCATCACCCAGCCACCCCATCTCTCCCACCCCCACCACTCCAGCAACCCTCAGTTTGTTCCTGAGATTAAGAATTCCTCATATCAGTGAGGTCATATGATACTTGTCTTTCTCTGATTGACTTATTTTGCTCAGCATAATACCCTCCAGTTCCATCCACATCATTGCAAATGGCAAGATTTCATTTTTTTTAATGGCTGCATAATATTCCATTGTATACATATACCACATCTTCTTTATCCATTCATCTGTCGATCGATA
>NW_028034510.1:0-538 GCF_054177405.1 Leptonychotes weddellii | reverse complement strand
TTTGTTCTGTTTTAAAGATTTTACTTATTAGAGCGGGGGAGAGAGAAAGCAGGGGGAGGGGCAGACCTAAACAGGGAGCCTGATGCTGGGCTCAATCCCTGGGATCATGACTTGAACTGAAGGCAGACGCTTAACTGACTGAGCCACCAAGGCACCCCTATTTTTCTGTTTTTAAAATGAGATTATTTCTTTTTTTTTTTGAAGATTTTATTTATTTATTTGACAGAGAGAGACACAGCGAGAGAGGGAACACAAGCAGGGGGAGTGGGAGAGGGAGAAGCAGGCTCCTGGCCGAGCAGGGAGCCTGATGTGGGGCTCGATCCCGGGACCCTGGGACCATGACCTGAGCCGAAGGCAGACGCTTAACGACTGAGCCACCCAGGCGCCCCCACCTCTTGTTTTTTAAAAAGGCCAGCTACACCTGTCTGATGGTAACTGACATTTTTGGCAGCTGAAAGAAAACAGAGGTGTAACTGGAAAACTTCCCAAGGCAAGAAAATATGCTGAAATACCTAACCAGCTCACTACCAAGCATGCT
>NW_028034509.1:0-538 GCF_054177405.1 Leptonychotes weddellii | reverse complement strand
TTCAGACAGTCTTTCAGTCTACTTCCCTTGGTATAAGCAAGAGTTTGGAAAAGGTCCCCAGCTCCTTATAGACATTCGTTCAAGCATGGCCACCAAAGAAGACCAAAGACTCACTGTTTTTTTGAATAAGAAGGCCAAACATCTCTCCCTGCACATCAAAGACACCCAACCCGAAGACTCAGCTGTGTACTTCTGCGCAGCAAGCACACATTGCTTCCCAGGCACCTGCTGCCTGCACTCAAACCTGGGTGTGGGGCAGCCCCCTGTCCTCTGACACAGAACTTCAAGTATAGCTTTTGTGCTGTTGTTTGTCTGCAAGTGGAAGCTAACGTGTTAGATGTTAAAGGCATATAATAAGACTATTAGGATGGAGATGACCCAGACAGGGTTAGAACATTTTGTTGGATGACTGTTGTTTAATGGATTCCTGAATGGAGCTAATAATGTTTTATTTTGAAGTTAAGGTCTTAAAGAACTCTACATTTGCCATTGAGACTCCTGTCCTATAAATAACCCCTTAGTACCAATATACAGTCCT
>NW_028034508.1:0-10100 GCF_054177405.1 Leptonychotes weddellii | reverse complement strand
ACTGTGAATTGTGCAAGACTGTTGAATCACAGATCTGTACCTCTGAAACAAATAATACATTATATGTTAAAAAAAAAAAAAGAAGAAGAAGAAGAAGAAGAAGCTAGAAGGAGGGGAAGAATGAAGGGGGGGATATCGGAGGGGGAGACTAACCATGAGAGACTATGGACTCTGAAAAACAAACCGAGGGTTCTAGAGGGGAGGGGGGTGGGAGGATGGGTTAGCCTGGTGATGGGTATTGAGGAGGGCACATTCTGCATGGAGCACTGGGTGTTATGCACAAACAATGAATCATGGAACACTTCATCTAAAACTAATGATGTAATGTATGGGGATTAACATAAGAATAAAAAAAAATTTAAAAAAAACTAATGATGTAATGTATGGTGATTAACATAACATAATAAATAAATAAATAAATGAAAAAATGCCTATTAAATGTTCAGCTATAAAAGTGAAAAAAAAAAAAAAGAAGAAAGAAAGAAAGATGGAGGAAAGGTGCAATGCTACCCGGGTCATACGCTTAGCATTCCTCCTCCGGTAGTATTTAAAATGGAATAACACCCAGTGCTCCATGCAGTACATGCCATCCTTAATACCCATCACTGGGCTACTGAGTGTTATATGAAAACAGTGAATCATGGATCACTACATCAAAAACTAATGATGTTTTGTATGGTGACTAACATTAATAAAATTAAATTAAATTTTAAAAAATAAAATGGAATAACACAAACATTTAGAAATGTACTGACAACTACCATGATTGCTTTTTCTAAACCAGGAGTGATCAGACCATACTCTGTGCTGGGAGTGACTGTTTCTCCCAAAGGGCATGGATGCTCTATTTCCAGTCATCCTGCGATGGGAAAAACAATGAACCTTGGAATGGGAATGGGGATAACCTCACTGTCTCTCTGGAACCTGAAGCAGCAGTTCCTAATTCTGGGGGAAACAAAGAACATCTAATATGCAGAAATAGGCTGGAGTTAAAGAGGGATGACCGGGAGGCTCTCTTAGAGAAGGACATGACCTATGCCCTCAAAGGCAGTGACGGCTCATATCTGTCTTTACATTTTCCATTTTTCTGCACTATTATACACCTCTGCTTTCTGCAGGCATTCAGCATATTATTCTGAAACCCCACAGTCTGGTTTTCCTTAAGACTCAAAGAGGAGAATGGCAAAGCTCTTGCATCCCAGGACAGACTTGTGGAATGTGTAAATACTATTTTAGTATTTCCTAGAAATTACTTGGCAAGAGAAAACACAGCCAAGGAATGGAAAGTCAGCAATCTACTGAATGACACCTGCTGTCAGGACTTGAAAATCAAAGTTAATTTATGTTTTAGTCCTGAGCAATTCAGGAAGTCTTTCAGTTACATTGATCCTACAATATTAAAATTTAACATAACTTTTGTTACCTCCTGTCTTGATAGTCTAAATAATCTATGTACACAAGAGAGAATTAAAACTTGAGTATTATGAACTATTAAGAAAAAAGTTAGTGCTCCTATGATTAATTCCAGAAATTCAGTTATCAAAAGTCACTTAGAAGAGTATCATCCAAATTACCTGTTACAGCCAAATTACTCCATTAATACCATTTTACATTTGTTTCTATCAATGAAATAAAATTCAGAATTATTCTTAATGCTGTGGATATTATGGTGATTATTTGCTTTAAGGAAAAAAATAGAGATCTTCACAAATGAAATTGGCTAGATACAGATTCTTATTGCTTTTTACCAGAAAAAAAGGCCTGTCTTAAACAACAAAGAAAAGCTAACTAAACATACAGACCAAAATTTTAAATATATCCTAAAATTTAGAATGCTGCACATATTTTTTTTTCTACCTTAAGAGAAAGAATGAGATGGGATAAATCACACACTAACTGCATGCATTTGGTATTTTATCCCACCACAAGGGATGAAAGACAAGAAAAAGAAGAGCAGAAAACCCTACACACTATGTGCTCAGGATTTCACAGGCTAAGAACCTTACAGACACGAACGCACTTAATCTTCAGAACAACCCATTAAGTCCCATTTTACTATGAGGCACAGGGAGATCAAGGTGTTAGCTCACGGTCACACAAAGCCAGGAGAATATTATATTGTTAGAAGTGTAAGTTACTGGAGAACAACATACCAATACCTTAAAAATGATTGTGCCTTTGAAAGTTACACACTATAGAAGTAAAGCTTTGTTCCCACTTCACACGCTTACTTTTTGGTCCACAAAAGAGCCACTTCTGCTTTTTCCAACATATGGGAAGAGAGTCTCTGCTCTTCCATCCACCCTTCTCACTCCTTTCCAAGAAAGAGGAAAACTTATCTGATTGATGAAATTGGGGAGAAAAAAATGGGGCAGCTGAAACTTAGCTTGTTGTAGGTTCCTCCCTCCTCTCTCTCTCTATCTCTGTGGATCTGCCTGCCCATGGCTGGACACACTCTGAGCTGCTGGATAGGCACAAGTAGGTCAGGATCCAGATGTGCCTTTAGAGGTAGGTATAAAGCCCAAATCTCTCTGATTCCACTGTGAAGCTCAACAGAGGCAAGGTTGGATTTCTCAGCAGGTGGACCTGCTCTACAAACCCAAAGCTTCCCTCTGGTGACTTGCATTTCAAGATTTAGTTTTGTGGGGGAAAGGTATTAAATCCAATTTTGACCAATCTCTAAGCCAGTAAGTACTCCAGCAATCCAGTAAGAAAGCAGATATGTTTAATAGCTATCTGTTTGATAACTTTGTCTATTTTTTCAATTGTTTTGAATTTAAGATTAAGACAGGAGGTAACAAGGAGGAGGAGAAAGAAGAGTTATTATGAATACCATCTCCTAAGCCCACCACACACAAAGATCTCTACACAAGGGTATTTGTCAAAAAAATTAAATGATAAAATTTAAAGGCATAGAAAAATGGATGTAATGTAAATGTCCAACAACAGCAGGTAAATAGCACAGACATGTGATGTCAATCAATAAAATAATTTAAATCATGTTTAGAAGAATATTTTGTAAAATGACATATCTATTGGTATTTTTAATAAAGATAAGAAACAAAGAAAAAGAAAAAAACAAATGGTCCGCAATTTCCCATCCAGCTATATCCTGAGATATATACATATATATGTCAATATGTACAAATCATTAGAAACAATACAGAAACACACAAAGCTAAAAAAGAAGAAACCTCCTTTTTTACTTCCCTAAAAGTTTCTCTTCCCAACTAACCACTATTAACAGCTTCTTATAATTCCTTCTGGAAAAAAAAGTATCTTCCAAATATTTCAATATGAGAATCTATTTCCATATTTAGAGTAGTTGTTTAAGATCACAGGAGAAGAAACAAAGCATAAAATTCTCATGTGATAACTTTTGTTTTAAAAATTCACACAAAGGGCGCCTGGGTGGCTCAGTTGGTTAAGTGACTGCCTTCGGCTCAGGTCATGATCCTGGAGTCCCGGGATCGAGTCCCACATCGGGCTCCCTGCTCGGTGGGGAGCCTGCTTCTCCCTCTGGCCCTCCCCTCTCTCATGTGCTCTCTGTCTCTCTCATTCTCTCTGTCTCAAATAAATAAATAAAATCTTTAAAAAAAAAATTCACACAAAAAGAATGAAAGGGATTATACTGGGGTTGTGGTTTTGATTTTCTTTTTTTTTTGAGATTTTACATTTTCAAAGCTTACTGCTGTGAGCAGGAAACTCTATAACCTGAAATAAATACCATTACTTTTATTATAAAAGGAACACATTTTCAGAATTCAAATAATATAGAAATATGTAATGCATAAAATAAGTGTCTACCATCAAACTCCCTAAAGGTAATTGACATTAACTATTTGGAATGAATTTAATCAGAGACACACACACACACAGTCACATAAATAGACACATACACACCATCACATAAGAGAGAAAATAAATAAATATATATAGACATATAAATCTTCACCTGGATAAGTCTTAGTTTCCTAATCTGTATGATATAACTATAAAGAGGAATCCTGCCTAACACACAGTGAAGTTTGGGAGCCAAAAGGCCAAAAGTCATTATTGATATCCTCCATTTTCTTACTGTGGCAGTTTTAGAAAATGCAGCACCAACTTTTCTCTCTGCTTCTCACCATTTCCAGGTCATCCTCATGCTGTCTGTGAATACAGGTCTGTCACCAGATTGTCACAGAACACTGTTGCCTGGAATTCATGATCTCAATTAATCTTCTGGCTTCAGCCTTTGGGTAGCTACATGAACTATCTCCAGTCAATGAGTTACATACTGAATGCTCCAACAGATTGTGGGCAAGGAGTTCAACACTATCATTTTGAAAGTGGCTTCATACAGATTTGAACTATGCTATCTACTCACAAGTTCCTTAGTGCCAAGGTCAGACACTGAGCCAACATGGCGATTCACGGATTCTCAAGTTGCTCCAAGTCAAGCAAATAATTAGTGCTTTTGAGAACCATTCAGCTAGCAACAACACCCCTCCCCTCAAAAAAGAGATTCATTTTGTGCCACTAAGTTTTATTTAAAGACCATGCAATCGAATCCCAGCTGGCTTCATTGAAGCAGCAACGTAAGCAATCAGTGACATCAACTGCAATGCTATCGTTTCTATAAACAGTAATGAGTGGAGGGGGTAGGACAGTCCTAGAAGCTTATGTATCAACAAGAAAGATCATTACAGCAAGAGAGATTGTCTTGGCAGATTCACAGCATCTTTCTGATTGGCACCCTAGGAAATGCAAATGCCCCGCAACGTTTAATGGCTTAGAAGAAATATTCGGACGTGGCATTCCTAACATTATACAATGAGAATAACATGACCTGAAGATAGCAATTTCATACACTAAGTAGTACAAAGGAAAGCTTCGTCATTCTAAAATATTCCATAGAAACTGAAAAAATAGATCCATAAGTACTCCCTGGATGTCCCTTTCTATCTCTGATACCAGAGAAGAGAACTTGCTTTCTTAGAAGCTGGTGTATTGTACCAGGCTACAAATAAATGGATTCATGTTGAAGTAGGGACAGAGGAGATATATAACATAGATAACTCGGCAGGATATCTGAATATGAACAAGGCTGGGTAGGCTTGAATTGAGTTGTAGGGTAATTACTTTTGGAAAAAAAATGCTTTTATTATATCTGTAGCTTATTTTTATATGAACACATTCTTCGGGCAAAATATCCAGAAATACTACTTTCCATTAGAGCCCCCATCTGCCCCATGCCAGTGCTACATTTTGAACTTCTAAATGCTTTTCAAGTTCAGGGAGATTAACATGAATCCTGAGCAGAATTAATTTTTCCTTCCATGCAGTGATTTTACCATAGAGCATTAACTCAGATAAGAGGTTGCTAAACTGAAACAGACTGAGGCTCCCTGGCACCCCACTTTGGGCACATATCATATCCTGCCTAGTAGCATACTTCTTGCTTGTGTATTTATATACTTCATCTTACTGGGTCTCCAGTGCTTAACACAGAATCATGCATGCAATCAGTCCTTAAGGACTGTTTGCTAAATTGAAAAAGGGTAATCCCTGAAGTCATAGACATGTTTAACTTTCTATCCTAAGATGCAGAAGGAAGAGGGGGTGAACAACTGTCAAGGGCTAGTTGGTGGGGCGCCTGCATGGCTCAGTCGTTAAGCGTCTGCCTTCGGCTCAGGTCATGATCCCAGGGTCCTGGGATTGAGCCCTGCATTAGGCTCCCTGCTCTGTGGGAAGCCTGCCTCTCCCTCTCCCACTCCCCCTGCTTGTGTTCCCTCTCTCGCTGTGTCTCTCTCTGTCAAATAAATAAATAAAGTCTTTTAAAAAGGGGGGGGGGCTAGTTGGCATGACTCAAGTATCCTGGGCTTTGGAAAAAGTCTGGCTTCCCTCCTCTCTTTTGCTGTACTTAACCTGGAGCCAGGCAAATGGATTGCTGGTCCCGGCCCCAGATGAGAGCATTCAGCCCAATCTCTTCACCATAGAGTACTGCCCTGGTTTTTCCCCATGCACACAGCTCTCAGTTGATAAGCTGCAAGAGGAAAAACAATTTTATTTGCATTTCTCCTTGTCTGGCAAAACTGCAGTAGAGATGCGAGCTGCCATGTTGTCTCTGTTTTTCAAGTATTGTATCTAGGTCTCCCTTTTCAGGATATGCTTGAGGGCATCAAAAGGTAGTTTCTACATTTCAGGGTATATAGAAAGGAGCACTGGCATTCTTAGGACCCTTGAAATTAAATTACAACTTTGAAAGAATATTCTCAAACATCAGTGGAACTTCATTACTTCATTCTTAATTTGAGGGGAAAGATAAATATCATTTAAGAAACAAGGACCTGCTAGGCTCCAGACATGCTAACTTATAAGAAGAAGGATGACAAAACCACATACCTTGGGATGCTAAACTAATTACTCAAAGATTTCAAAAGAAATCCAATACATCTATTGATTATATCCTACAGATGAGATCATACAGAAACTGAAGGGTTTGGCTAGAAAGAACCTTAAACAGAGTCCAATAATCTACCAATTAAATTGTATTATTTTAAACTGTTCTGCCCTACTATATCAATCAGGATAGGCCAGATAACAAATAGTCTTAAAAATCTAAGCTACTTAGGGCGCCTGGGTGGCTCAGTCGTTAAGCGTCTGCCTTCGGCTCAGGTCATGATCCCAGGGTCCTGGGATCGAGTCCCACATCGGGCTCCCTGCTCGGCAGGAAGCCTGCTTCTCCCTCTCCCATTCCCCCTGCTTGTGTTCCTGCTCTCGCTATTTCTCTCTCTGTCAAATAAATAAAATCTTTAAAAAAAAAAAAAATCTAAGCTACTTATTAAAAGACTTTAACTTTTCATTTGTGCTGTCCATCATAGGTCACATAGTAGGGCTACTACAGATACTCAGGGACAGAGGCTGATGGAGCAACCACTACTGTGAACATCATCAGAAGGTAAGAGCCTGAGGTGAGTTGTGCTCTGGCTGTTAGAGCTTCCACATGGAAGTGAGGTGTGTCACTTCTGCCCATATTTCATTTGCTCATGCAAGTCACGTGGCCACACCTAATTTCAAGGGAATGGGGTAATGCCATCCTACAATGTGCCCAAGAGGAAAACCCAAAATACTCGGTGAAAAGTGGTAACACCTACTATATTTGCACATGGTAGGCACTTAGCAAATTGCTTTTTAAAAGTATATAAGTAACAAATGAATTAATAACAAGAACTAACTTGAATTTTCTGACATTAACACTGAAAATTTCATGTAAAACAATAAAAATCCCTTTGAAAATGAAGGCCATAAGAAAGTGATAGATATTTTGTGTGTTGCCTAATTCTTATTCATTGGAGCAACATTGAAATAGTGAAGAATTTTAAGATTATGACATAAAAGCAGCTCAAAGAGTCTACAACAAAGATAATTGCCATGTATAAATCATCAATTATTCTTTAATGAAGTTTCCCAAGATTAGATAAATGAAGGCAGTTACACAATGAAATCACCCATGTTTCAAAATTAAAATGATGTGAACAACTGAGTATAAGGTTTCAAAAGGTAAATTTTGTCATTTGCTTTTTGATGAAATGGATGTCTAAAGATTGAATTTGAATCTAAAATATCCTCAATTTATAAATACTTTATTTTCATTTGTCCCAATTTGGGATATTACTTACATCCTTGAAGAAAAAGAAAGGAGATTAAAGGACTCTACACTCAGAAGTAAAGCAGAGGGGAGCCTGGGTGGCTCAGTCATTAAGTGTCTGCCTTCAGCTCAGGTCCTGATCCTAGGGTCTTGAGATTGAGGCCCACATCAGGCTCTCTGCTCAGTGGGAAGCCTGCTTCTCCCTCTCCCACTCCCCCTGCTTGTGTTCCCTCTCTCTGTCAAATAAATAAATAAAATTTAAAAAAAAAAAAAAGAAGTAAAGCAGAGAGGAGTTGAAAACAACTGTGTAATGCTATCTTTGTAGAGGATCCCTTCTTGGGAAATGGGCTTAAAGCAACAACCACTTTGCAACCAAATTCTTTCTTGGATCACTTGACTATCTTGTAGAGTAGTTAAAACCTAAATCCTTTAGGCACACACTAGCTGAGGCAAACTGACTATAAGTTGGCAATTTTAATTTAGATGGTAGTTTTGTACTTGAAAGTAAGAGTGTGACTGGTTTTAGTTGTGTGTGTTCATTAAGATTGATAAATTATTTTGGCCTGGAGTGTTTCAAGGCCACATCAAGGCAACTTGATGTGATTGTACAAGTCAATCTCTAGACATTTGGTAATCCTCCATGCTACCAGGCTGAGCAACCCCCAATTGACTGAATATCACAGGAGAGTTATGATTGTACACAGAAGGAGGAGAGCGCAATGGCTGGTTTTCTGGAATCACTTAGGGTGGTAAGACAAGCACAGTGCTTCCCCTCTCTCCTTGTACATGTATGCACACACAGAGGCATGCACACTTATGTTACTACTATTGTAGGGACCCACTACCAAAAGTGCTGCCATCCTCTGTCAGTTTAATATCTAAGGCAACTTTCTCCGGAGACTGGGCATTAGGACAAGAATCCCTCTTTTACTGGTCTTTCCTACCAAAGTGATGAGAAACCTATAACCTTAACACCTTCTTTAATAGAAATGCTTCTGCTTTCCTCCCAGCTAGATCTTGAGAGGAAAGGGAGCAATCATTAAAGCTATTGTTTTAATCTCTACTCTTCTTCGATTTATGTTTCTTTGTAAAGGTCCCAAATCTAGAGAAAAATGAACTTGCTTCAATCTCCCTTTGAACCAATAACTTAGCATATTCTAGGTTAGTAGAAGGGTCATATACTCTGAGGAGAATTGTTTAGAATTTTAAACTTCTTAACTTTCTTTCAGTAGATAGGCTCCACATGCATAGAAAAAAAAATTATTCATTTTGAGATATGGGAAAAAAAAGAAAGAGGATCATAAGATACCACAAAATAGCCATAAACAACCCACTTAACCTTGTCCTAGATTTTTTTTTTAAGATTTATTTATTTATTTGAGAGAGAGAGAGAGAACAGAGGCAGGCAGGAGGAGGAGCAGAGGGAGAGAGAGAAAGAATCTCAAGCAGACTCTGCACTGAATGGGGAGCTGACATGGGGCTCCATCCCAGGACCCTGAAATCATGACCTGAGCGGAAATGAAGAGTAGGCCAGCCTCTTAACCAACTGAGCCACCCAGGTGCCCCTAAGATTGTTTTGTATTTGATAGCTCATGCTATCTCCATTCCCACTGAAATACAAAGGATTTATAGACTAATATAATGGATAAATTAGATAAAGTATTAATATTTGATATTGTAGAGGAAAGACAGGAACAATAAAACATTTTATTTATACTAAGAAGCTCAAAAGTTAGTGATTATTGGGCGCCTGGGTGGCTCAGTTGGTTAGGCGACTGCCTTCGGCTCAGGTCATGATCCTGGAGTCCCAGGATCGAGTCCCGCGTCAGGCTCCCTGCTCGGCGGGGAGTCTGCTTCTCCCTCTGACCCTCCTCCCTCTCCTGCTCTCTGTCTCTCATTCTCTCTCTCTCTCAAATAAATAAATAAAATCTTTAAAAAAAAAAAAAAGTTAGTGATTATTTGGCATTTGTTTAACTCCATTTATTTAATAAAACCTAAAGAAAATATTGAAATGCTTAACCAATTACAAAAATTCAGCAATCCATTAGAAGAAGCTCAACTTCTTAAAACAATTATTCACTTCTCCCCTGTAGCCCTTATTTCCCTCAAATGTAAAATAATGGGGAAGAAGCACTGGTATAACATTCTAACACAGTTCAAAATATTATTATATTTCTCTTTAGGTAAGTTGAAAAAAATTAAAATTGAGCATTCCAGCTCTATTCTTAAAAATTTGCTCCACGACAATGTATCTGATGTCTTCACCTCATTTTGTATTCACACACTGGGAATAACAACATTTCACGCAGAATTGCTGTGATGTCAAGATAAACTCAAAGTGGATGAAAGACCTCAATGTGAGACAGGAATCCATCAAAATCCTAGAGGAGAACATAGGCAGTAACCTCTTTGACATCGGCCACAGCAACTTCTTTCAAGATACATCTCCAAAAGCTAGTGAAACAAA
>NW_028034507.1:0-538 GCF_054177405.1 Leptonychotes weddellii | reverse complement strand
CAGAAGGCTAGAGATCGGCGGACCAGTGTAACTCCCTGCAGGGCTGTGGTTTGATAGAAAGGCAGTGAATGGTATTCGAGTTGTTCAGTCCAACAGGTAACCCGCCAAATATGACTTTGCCCTCCATGAGTTTGCAATTCAGTTATTTTGAAAAAGGAAGAGCATTTGAATATAAATATTAGGAAGATAAATCAAGGTCGAGAGAAATTTAGAGACTCTATACTGCAAATAAAACCAGCCATAACCTTAGCTGTTTTGTTTGCAAATGGAAATAGTTAATCTAAACACAGTAAATGATTCTGCTATCTCACAGATTCCAGATTCATCACAGAACAATTTATATGACATAGATCAAGAGACACTCAAATCAAGGGCCATTTGGCTTCATGAAGAAAAATGGTTTTCATTGGTAAATAATTCTTTTCTATAAGTGATGGGGCACAACTTCCTCGGGTGCTGTAACAAAGTACCCCAGACTGGGTGGCTCAAACATCAGAAATGTGTTCATTCACAGTTCTGGAGGCTACACGTCTGAAAT
>NW_028034506.1:0-538 GCF_054177405.1 Leptonychotes weddellii | reverse complement strand
CTACATGCTGAGAGAGCTACTTGCTGATCCCATGAGTTCTACAATCACCCTGGAGATGTCTTTACAAGATCGGACTAATACAAAGGAAATTTAATTCTTTGGCTTTAAATCAGGATGGTTTGGGGACAGGTTTGGGATGCTGAGGAGACTTGGTGTCCAGATGTCATGGCAGGGATTAAAGAGGCTCACGTCTGCCCCTGCCTATCCTCCCTGTCATGTGCCCCTACCTACAGAGGATGGGAAACCAGAATATGGGTACCATATATTAGTGAACCTTTTCAACTTGTTCATTCACTTTACAAAGATCTTTTTCACATATACAAAGACAGACTCAGGGGTTCTTCTGACTGGTTGGAAAAAGACACAGCTTTCCTTGTTCCTAAGTAGGTTTTTTTCTCTCGGGTTAGTGTGTTGTCTTTATCTTCAGAAAATGTGGCATTTCTGGGGTAACATTTTTAAATTCCACTTTACCAGAGATATAAGTGCAGATAAAATAGAAAACAAATGCACATTTTAGTGTTTTTAGTCTAATCATTTT
>NW_028034505.1:0-538 GCF_054177405.1 Leptonychotes weddellii | reverse complement strand
GGGGGGGTCACTAGGTTAGCCCCCACCTCCTGTCTGCACCAGGTCTCACGACTGGGGCACTCTCTTGAGTTAATCATAGGATACTTACAAATATCTCAGATAGCTGCTTGTGCTGACTCGTGCGTGTAAACACGGGACGCCTGCGTGTGCTGACTCGTGTGCACATACACGGGACCCCTGCGTGTGCTGACTCGTCCGTGGATACACGGGACCCCTGCGTGTGCTGACTCGTGTGCACATACACGGGACCCCTGCGTGTGCTGACTCTTGCATGTAAACATGAGACCCCTGCATGTGCTGACTCATCTGTGGATACACGGGACTCCTGCGTGTGCTGACTCATGTGCACATACATGGGACCCCTGTGTGTGCTGACTCATGTGTGTAAACATGAGACCCCTGCGTGTGCTGACTCATGTGTGCACATACACGGGACACCTGCATGTGCTGACTCGTGCGTGTAAACATGAGACCCCTGCGTGTGCTGACTCATGTGTGCACATACATGGGACCCCTGCATGTGCTGACTCATGTGTGC
>NW_028034504.1:0-538 GCF_054177405.1 Leptonychotes weddellii | reverse complement strand
TATCCTCCCAGGCTCGGGGTTCCCGGAGCCTGCGAGAGATCTGGACACTTACCCCAGCACCCGGGAGCCAGAGTGACTCCCCTCCCAGCACCAGGGGCAGAACAGAGCCGCGCTCTCCCCCACCACCCAGACGTAGTTTTTAGACCATCTAAGAATCCCAGGACAGTTGGGTTTGTTTTTTTTTGTTTTGTTTTGTTTTTTTTTTTAAAGATTTTATTTATTTATTCATGAGAGACAGAGAGAGAGACAGAGGCAGAGGGAGAAGCAGGCTCCCTGCGGAGCAGGGAGCCCGATGCGGGACTCGATCCCAGGACCCTGGGATCATGACCTGAGCCGAAGGCAGACGCTTAACGACTGAGCCACCCAGGCGTCAGTTGGGGTTTTTTTTAAGATTTTATTTATTGGGGCGCCTGGGTGGCTCAGTCGTTAAGCGTCTGCCTTCGGCTCAGGTCATGGTCCCAGGGTCCTGGGATCGAGCCCCGCATCGGGCTCCTGCCCGGCGGGAAGCCTGCTTCTCCCTCTCCCACTCCCCCTGCTT
>NW_028034503.1:0-538 GCF_054177405.1 Leptonychotes weddellii | reverse complement strand
TTCTGAACACCTACAGACTCAACAGGAGATTGAGGAAAAGAATAGCAGCAACTCTGAACAGAAAAGCGACCACTTTGGAAGGTAGGACGTGTAGAGAAGTGAATCCAAGGCGATATTCAGGAAGATAGATGGCGGGGGAGGGGGCCTCTGTCAGCCGTTACCAGCAAGTGATAAAGCAGCAGAGCACAAAATCGGAACTTTTAGAAGTCGGCTCTGCTGAGGGATGTCACTCCAGTGGCTAAGCAGGGGGTGGAACCCTCGCTGGGACAGTGTGGTCACAGGACCCTCGGGGTCACAGAAAGACCGGGGGTGCCTAAGTGTGGCAGAGCTCCCAGGTATCAGAGCAGGGAAGCTGGCTGCAGAGACGGAGCCGAGGAGTGGGCTCTCAGCTCAGGGTTGCCATAAACCGTGATCCGCGGCATAGTCGGGCCACTGCTCCTCCAGCAGGGACCCAACAAGCAGCAGATCCAGGGAGACTCCCCCAGGAGGAGTGGTGCGGGAGCTCACTGCAGGGATCTGCTGGGTTTGGAGACTCCAC
>NW_028034502.1:0-538 GCF_054177405.1 Leptonychotes weddellii | reverse complement strand
GAAGAAGCCTGGGTCCCATGTGCTGAGAACAGAGCCAGGAGCTTTATCTGCTTAATGATTTAATGTGGTCCCCACTCCTGTTGCGGTCGCTGCACCCACCCCATTTCCTGTCTGAGGAAGTCAAGTTCAGATAAGTGTTAGAGCTTGTCGGAGCCTGCGGGTCTTTCTAACTCCTGAAGCTGGTGTCCTAGCCCAGAGAATCCGGGCTGACTGTGGTCTGGCTCCGGTCACCTGAGGTGCTCTAGCGAGTGGCAGGGACCTGTGGGCAGGACTCCCCAGACAGTAGTGGTTAGTGGAAGGATGCGGGGCCCCAGGCCCAGAGCAAACAGGCGTGAGAGGCCCTGCTCTCAGGAGGCCCCGAGACTTCTCAGAGACCCACCAGCATCTCTGCTCACACACCCGCTCCCCACCCAGGTCTGCCCTCCTTGGCCCAAGGAATCCTCTTCTGATTTTAGAACAGGAAGCCTTGCTCAGGGTCACCACGAATCCCCTCAAATCTATCTCAAGGTGTGAGTTCCTTCTGTTTCCTGCAGGGCCT
>NW_028034501.1:0-538 GCF_054177405.1 Leptonychotes weddellii | reverse complement strand
TCGGGCTCCCTGCTCAGCAGGGGGTCTGCTTCTCCCTCTGACCCTCTTCCCTCTCGTGCTCTCTGTCTCTCATTATCTCTCTCTCAAATAAATAAATAAAATCTTTAAAAAAAAATGCAGTTGAGAAGTTGAGGAAGATAATAGTGGTCCATGGACTTTGGCAATAAAAGGTCATTGTACCCTTGGCTAGAGTCTTTTAAGAAAAAACTAAGTAGAATAAATTGAGGAAAGATGGAAGGTAACAAGGGAAGAGACAAGTATAGCAATCTTTTCAACTTTTGCTGAAAATGAGAACTGAAAATTGGGGTAGTAGAAAGAGAAAAGGGGGTCACACAATAGTAAAAAAAATAAGTGACATTAGAGCATGTTTGTAAGTTGAAGGGAATGATCCAGAAGAAAGACATTTTGATGCAGGAAATTTTAAAAAAAGGAAAAAAACAAAGGTAGAATCCCTGAAAAGACTATGATGATGAAATTCACTGCAAAAGTGGAGGGGTTGGGGGCGCCTGGGTGGCTCAGTTGGTTAAGCGACTGCCTT
>NW_028034500.1:0-538 GCF_054177405.1 Leptonychotes weddellii | reverse complement strand
GGCAGCAGGAGGGTGCCTGGCCATGGGGATCCTACAATGCTGGTGAACGACAACCTCCCTCCATGGGGTCAGGCACAGACTTGCAGACCGGTAGAGGCGGGGAAAGGACTTTAGGGCAGCCCCTGGGGCAGAAACCTGGAGTGGCGGGGTCAATCGCACGCAAACTGAGAGTGGCTGGTGGTTTTAAAAGCACAAAGGGCAGAGGCGTGCCCCGACCTGGAGGCAGGACTGGGAGCGCTGCAGAGGGGCACACAATGCAGGACGCTGCAGTTTATAGCAGCACGGACAGAAATGGAGACAGTGTGGCCTGGAGAGCTCACTGAAGAACAGACTGAGGTCTCTCTGCTCTGAGGCAGAGGGTTGGAAACTGTCTCTTCTGCTCTGACTCGTGGAAGAGACGTGGAAAGCCGCCAGGAAAAGCCCCCAGAGAACAAAAGCCCCAAAAACTGATTCCCGCTGAGCCCATCCCCCGCCACAGGGGTGCAGGGCAACTCCGCCCAACAGGGTTGCCTGAGTAATAGTGCAGCAGGCCCCTCCT
>NW_028034499.1:0-539 GCF_054177405.1 Leptonychotes weddellii | reverse complement strand
TGAGGAACTTCCATACTGTTTTCCAGAGTGGCTGCACCAGCTTGCATTCCCACCAACACACACTCAGTCCCTTCTTTTCATTGTTATTTTCAAATCTTCAACCAGGGTTTTTTACTTGAATTTTTCATTATTTCTTTCAGCTCCCTCAATATGTCAACTTCCACATTATCTTCTTCTGAAATCCCAACCTTGACTAAATTCTACAATCATATTTCTCCTCTTCAGCAAAGCAGGGCTTAAGCACAACAGGAGAACCATTTGAGCAGTTGAGTTTCACTCAAATGGATATAAATTCCCATCTAAACTGAGCCATCAGCATGGCCCAGAAAACCATTTTTGTCTTGTTCATTTCCTTCCATTCCCATTAGCAGATATTAACATCAAGTTATACATCAACCTCACCCTGGATTATTTCACTTATTCTTTCACAAAGGATAAATAAGAGACCAGAGTCTGAAATTCATAAGTGTGTTGCCCTCAAATCACCTAATCATCTCAATATGTAGCCTTCTGTTCCTTTCCTTTCAGTCTCAGAGACA
>NW_028034498.1:0-539 GCF_054177405.1 Leptonychotes weddellii | reverse complement strand
TAGGCCACCTCCTTCCTCCTACCTTACCTCCCTCCCACCCCTGGGTTGGGAAGCTCTCTGCTAGGCCACTTCACTGATTGGCAGGTATTTGCCCACTCAGTGATGCCCCTGCCACATACCTGACTTTTTCTTAGGAACCTCACTCTCTCACGGTCTCCCACCTTTCACTAACGGGCTAAGTTAATGAACACTGGGACCCTATAAAGGCCCAGGGGCCATCGCAATGGTCAATCCTCTGAAACCTGCGGCATCACCTTGAGCTCCCGGAGTTACCTGCATGTGTTTACGGCTCTTCTTGCCGCCCCCGAGCCCCCCTCCCCCATTCCCAGGCAAGCTCCCCCCACACGGATGTGCGCACATGCACACTCACACCCCAGACCCTGGTGGCCCCCCCCTCTCCCAGGCCAGGAGCTTCCGCCCCAGGAAGGGGCCCCACCCACCAACTGCGCTGCTTCGGGGGAGCAGAGGGACCCGAGCTGCTCTGCCCGTCCTATCCACTGCCCTTTGGTAAGCGGCCTCTACTTTGCCGTCGGGTTTCC
>NW_028034497.1:0-10100 GCF_054177405.1 Leptonychotes weddellii | reverse complement strand
AGAGATTTCCGAGTAGATTAGGAAATTTTTATAAAATCTCTTCTCCTTCCTCATTAGCACCACCACCACTATCATTTCCATAATCATCTTTATAATTATTTGAAGTGGAAAGGGAGCAGGGTACCTGCTTAATGAAAAATAGATGGGGGGAAAATAAGTGATTGAATAGCCTTTCTCAGAAAGCACATCATCACCCATAATGGGTGAGACTCTGAGGGCGGGGGACCTTAACAAACTTGTCCAACTTACATTTGCTCTCATCTCCTTCACCCTTCACTCCAGTCCGATTGAATTTCCCACATCCTGCCGCGAGGACTCCCTGATCACCCACCTCTGTGCTTCTGCTCCTGTTAACTGTCAGCACACCACTCTTATCATGGGATCCTCCACCTGACCCCACTGCTGAACTTCCAAAAAGCCCATCTGAACCTCTCCTGGAGCTATTTTCATTTTCTTTCTTTTTTTTTTTTAAGATTTTTATTTATTTATTCGACAGAGAGAGAGAGAGTGAGCACAAGCGGGGGGCAGCCGGCAGAGAGAGAAGCAGGCTCCCCGCTAATGTGGGGTGCGATCCCAGGACCCTGGGATCATGACCTGAGCCCAAGGCAGATGCTTCATCCAATGAGCCACCAAGGCACCTTTCTGCCTCATCAGCTCCTCCAGGGAGGCTTTCTGTCACATTCTTCTCTGCATCCCCCAGCCCCCAACCACCATGCATGTGCTTTGAACAAAATAAATATTCAATAAATATCTATTGAAAGAATGAGCAACCAGAAGTTTAATTCACTAGCTCATTTTTTTTAATAGACATCTATCGGGAGGAAAGGGAACAATAGCAGGTGTGGCAGACCTGGTCATTATTTCTCAAACAGCTTTTCTTTTTTGCCTGGACACACAGGTAAGTGACATTTACCTGCCAGTTTAGCAGTTAGAAGATACCCTCTAACTGAGCACTGGCCAATGGAAAGTGAGCAGAAATGATGTCTACCACTTCAAGACTTGGCCCGTTAAACCTCCACGAGTGACCCTCTATTCTCTTTCCCCTTCTGCCAGCTAGATGCAGGTTAGCATGGTGACCTTGGACCCTTGGACACTGCATCTGGACGATGACAAAGCCACAAGGAAGAAGGAGCCATGATCCTTGAATCATCACACAGAGAGAAGCCACCTCCAAATCAGAAATACCATTTAGGATTTTGTAGAAAAGACCAATGTCTACCATGTTTGAGCCATTACACAGTTTGGGGTTTATTTGCTATAGTAACTGTGATTACCTTAACCAGTATAGTAGGTTTTAATATTTCTGGGGGAAAGTGCAAAAACTATAATTCTTGGTTTTCTTGAGCAATTGGGTTTTTTTTTTTTTTTCAATTTGGGCAGAAACATACCCTCTTTTCATTTTGGTTGTGGAAGTATTTAAAGCCATTCCATTTTCAGAAATGCTCTCACTCAGGAAAGCCCCCATTCAATGAAGAGGAGCATGGAGAGTTTTGGTTGCTCTTTCTAGAAACTGTTATACTAACACATTACTCCAGTTCCAACAACAAATGCAGAGGGGGTTCCTGCTACCCTGGACTGGGAGAGTTTATGGAGATGGGTTAGGAATCCTGATAAAAAATTTCTGTTTTAGAGATCATAAAACCCAGTTCTTCTTGATATCAACTCATAGCACAAACTTCTAGTGTTCTGAACTGTTTGAGGGAGGGAGGGATTATCCGGCTCAAACAGGTACCACCTAAAAGGATTGGACATCATGACAAGCTCTTGCTCTTCGAAGAATTCTCACTTGGGGCCGCCTGTTTGGTGTAATTATCCCAGGAAACATGCCGAATGCTGCCCTGTTCCCATGTGGAATAGAGTCTAAACTCTTTAGTCTGAAACGTAAGGCCCTCCCTGATCTGACCCCAGTTTTTCTTTCCAATCAAACAAACATTTGTTCAATATGTTGTACTTTGTCATACTTCCTTTCTTTTTCTTGGGTTGCCCCACCACCATTTTATGTGTATATATTTTTGAATTTTATAGAATTTTAATTATATATTTATATTTATTTATTTATATAATGCACATATAATATATGTCTATATAGAGAGATATACTTAGTCATGACAGGCTAGGTTACATTACAGTGACGAAGCCTAAACTCCCAGTGGCTTAGCATATGGAAGATTGATATTTTGCCCATGCTATATATCCATGGCGGGGGACTGAATGTGTGTGTTTGGGTCAGAGGAGGTGTCTGTACTCCATGCTGAACACTTGGGTACTCAGGTTGATGGACTGAAGGACTTTCTACCATCTGTAGCTGCACTATCTGGGACACAGAGCCTTCTCATTGACTGTAGCAGGAGGGGAGGGACCAAATAAGTCCGGCACTTTCACATACACGCCACTCGCCAGAACTTGTCATGGGACCCTGATGAAAGAACTGGGAAGTGGGCAAAGCAAGGTAATATTTAGTGAGCACAATCATCTTTGCTGCTCTTCCAGGAAGCCTCCCTGGTTCTTTCTAGCTGCAAATGATGTCTCCTGCCTCTGGATTCTGAGAGCACTATATGTGCGCCTCCCTTGCAGTGGGTAATTTCTACATTATATGAAGATGACACACACACACACACATGCACATAGACACACACACATCCACATCTATATAAAATAGAAATCACTTACTGCATGTGAGACACTCTCCTGTTTACATTTATCAACTCATTGAAATCCTCGTAATAACCCAATGAGGTACCTCCTTTTATTGTCTCCAATGTACAGATGAGGAAATTGAGGCCCAGAAAGACTAAGTGTCCTAACCAGATTCCAGCCAGGATTCTAGCACAGCCAATTTACTTCCACAGTGTATGCTCTGAACTACTCTACTATATTATGGCTTGTCTTTTTAACTTCCTTATTAGCAGAGAGGAAGATATAAAATCGATTCATTTCTTTATTTCCCATAATGCCAAGTACAGGTTTAGGCACATAACATGTTTTCTGAAAGGTATTACACACAACTAGTACCTTTTCTAATTAAGATCCTCAACAGATCTGATCTTTTAATAATTCTTTCTGCATTGCCGGATTGCTCCTGAAGTATCAGAAAGCATTTCAGGATGGGTGACTGTTTCTCCTTAAAAGGCTACAGTTCTTTAAGAAGATAGACTGGGGTCTTTGGGGACATCTAGGGGACAGCAGGACGGAAGGCAGCGGAAGTTAAGGTAAGACACTCAGGAAAGACTCAAGCCACTTTATTTATATTGTGTTTGATTTTGTGCTTAAGAGACTGTTAAATTGCAGTGGGGAAGTGTGGCTGCTAAGTCTATTTGGTCTTCATTTGAGTCCCCAAACTCCGTAAATAAATCCAGATCCCCAGAGAGGACTTTCTCCTGCTTAAATGTGGATTCCTAGCAAGCTATAATCCCCTTCCATTGGCTGTGAGCCTTCTACAAACTAAATTTAGAAAAATTAAATTACAACCTAGCAATGTGGCTCCCCAAATGAAATGTATAGGGCAGAGTACCCCAAAACACCAGGGAAAATGGTAGTCACGGGGAGACGTTGAGGACCTGGTGGTCAATCTCACATGTCTCCAATCAGAAAGGCAAAGGTCCTGCTCATTTAGAAAGAAATGGGATTGTGTGAACCAATTTAGAACCATCAGAACAATGACCTGGGAGAGGAGCCTCATTCTAATTATGACTCTGTGTTCCAACCAGGCATGAAAGAAATCACAATAAACCTATTTCAGAGAAAGGCATTCCCCAATGTGGCAGTGTCCGCTATCTTATGCACAGTGAGGGCCAGTGAGTCAGGGAGGAAACATGGAAAATGATCTTCAATGACTAACACAGAGGGGGCTGTTCTCACGTTGCCCTGATGGAAAAATTGGTGGGATCGCAGGAATTAATAAGAACTATCAGCCCCTGCTGGGATATTCTGTCCTAAAATGGGGACTTGTATGTATTTAAATGGGAGGGGCTGGAAGGCACAAGAAGTCTGTCCTGGGAAGATAAGGGGACTAAGTGGTACTTTGTCATTAACCAACCCACAGGATCACTCTGCATTATCCAGTGAGTGGTAACAATATCCAAGTCATCTTAAAATGCATTGCAGATCTTGACCCAAAGTATTCTCTGGGGGGAGAAAAAAAAGCCTGATGTTTTCCTAGTAAACTGATAGAGATCTCTGGTTTAAAGGGCAAATGTAATTGGATGCTGGAACTTAAAAGAAAGTATTTCTGTGAGGATGGATATCATTTTTGTAGAAAAGTAAGGTTCATTATCAGTTAGCGTTCTTGGTATATTAATTTATCAACAAATATCCATCGAGTCCTAAAATAGGCCAGAGATTGTTCCAAACACTGGGAATGATATGGTGAATGAGACACAGTCCTTTTCCTTGTAGGTTTATATTCTGGAGGCAGAGACAGATAATAAATGGGAGGTAAACTAATAATTGTGTAATTTCTTGCTGCAATAATTGCTATGAAGAAAAAGAAATGGAAAAAAAAAAGTAAGTGGTGTCTTCGTTTGTTCAGACTACTCTAACAAAACACCATGAAAATATGAAGTAGCAAAATACCATAGGCTGGGTGGCTCATAAACAACAGAAATGTATTTCTCACAGTTCTGGAGGCTGGGAAGCCCAAGATCAAGGTGCCTGGTTATTTGATGTCTGGTGAGAGTCCACTTTCTGCTTTGTTACAGCCATCTTCTTGCTGTGTCCTCACGTGGTGGAAGGAGCACAGGAGAGTTTTGTGTGGTGTCTTTTTATCAGGGTGTTGTGTCCCACATTTGTGAGAGCTCTGTCCTCATGACCTAATCACCTCCTAGAGGCCCTGCCTCCCCATCACAGTGGAGAACAGGTTTCAGCATACGAATTTGGGGAGGACACAAACATTTAGTCTATAGCACAGAGTGAGGTATTAGGAAGTATTTCAGTTTTCTATTGCCTTGTAAAAAACTATCTCCAAATTTAGTGGCTTTAAACAAGGACTTATTATTTTTCATGATTCTGTGGGTCAGAAATTTGGGGATGGTTCAGCTGGTTCGTTTGACCCACTGGGGTCAATCACTTGGCCACGTTCACTGGCACCGGGTTGGGCTGAAAAGTCCAAGAATTCATTCATATGTGTGGTGCCTCCATGCTCCTCCATGCGTTCTCTCTCTCTCTACATGGTGTCTCATCAGTCAGTAGTCTAGCTTGGTCTTCTTTACAGTATGGCAGCTGGCCTCCCCAGAGAAAGCATCCTGGAAACTTCTAGGTTTGCTAAAGACTAGTCCTGGAACTGGAACATTGCCACTTCCTCTGTGTTCTATTGGCCAAAGCAGGGCATGAGACCATACCAGATTCAAGGGTGGGCAAATAGACTCCATCTCCCAGTGGGCAGACTTGTTGGAAGCCATCGTTGGAAACTGTCTACAACAGAGAGTGAATGGAGTCAGAAAGCAGGCTGTGTTAGATATTATGGTCTTAGGAGATGACATTTGAACAAAGACTGGAATGAGGTGAGAGGTTGAGCCATGACAAAGATGGGTGTGTGGGGGGGTGTGCTCTAGACAGAGAGAACCATGAGGACAAAGGTCTTGAGATGGGACGCACATAGTGTGTCTGAAGTTTAACAAAGATGTCAAAGATCCTGGGGATGTGTCTAAGAAGAATGCACAATAGAGTAAATAGGCAGTTGATGGAGACAGAGATGGAGTCAGATTATCAGTGGCCTTGGAGTTCATGGTTAGGTCTTTATATTTTATTCCAAATGTGACAAGAAGCTCTCACAGAAGAGTAATATGAAATGGCTCATGTGTCAGAAGGATCACACTGGCTGCCATGTGAAAAATGAATGAGAGGAAAGAAGGAGTATAGGTAGAAGGAGGGAGACTCCTTCAGTCATCCAGGTGAGAGATGATGGTGGCGTAGAGTAGAATAGTAGCAATGGGTGCTCAAGAATATATTAGATTCTGGATATATTTTGAAGTTAGTCCCAGCAAGATTTGCTGATAGATTGGATATAGAAGTGAGAGAAAAGAGAGAATTAAGGCTGAGTTCAAGATTTTTGGCCTGGCCAATGGCATCAATCATGCTATCATTTGCTGGAATGGAGAAGACCCAAGAGGAACAGGTTTGGGGTAGGGTGGTAAAAATAAGGAGTTATGTTTTAGATATTTTAAGTTCAGGGTGACTCTTCAGAATCAAAATATAGATTGTAGTTAAGCAGTTAGATATGTGAGTCTAGATTTCAGGGGAGAGGGGAAACTAAAGGAATAAGTTTAAGAGTCATCAAAGTATAACTGGTATTTAGAACCACAAAACTGAATGGGACCTGGGACTCTCAACTTTCGGAGGTAAGGAAGAGGAGAGGCCAACAAAAGAGACAGAAGGAAAGTTGTGAGGAGAACAAACAAGAAAGGCAGTGATGTCCCGGAGGTCAGGGAAAGATGTTTCAAGAATAAGGCAGTGCTCACCGAGTTGCTGGTGTTGGTCAAGTAGGATGAGGACATTTTGGTTTGGGCCAGTGCAGAAATTTGGGGCAACCTTGACAAGAGCAAGTTCAATGAGTAAAGAGGAGGGGGAATCTTATGAGAAAGTAGAGGCAGCTGATATAGACAACTCTTGCAAAGACTTTTGCTTTAAAGATCAGCAATGGGTCAGTAGGGGCTGTGGATAAGGGAGATTTTAAGTTTTTAAAAAGATGAGCAATATTAGAGCATGCTTCTTCACTGAAGGGAATGTACATTATTGATGGGGAGAAACTTATATATCAGGGGAGGCAGAAAATACTTTCATGAACCACAGCTTTCAGTAGATGAGAGGGAATGAGATCCAGTGCTTCAGAGGAAGGCTTGGCCTGAAACAGAAGAGTGGGTAGATACAGATGCAAATGGCCTAGGTGATATGGTGGTTGAAATATGAGAAAGTTCTTTAACTGTTTTGGTTTCTTTTTTTTTTTTTTAAAGATTTTATTTATTTATTCATGAGAGACAGAGAGAGAGACAGAGGCAGAGGGAGAAGGAGGCTCCCCGCGGAGCAGGGAGCCCGATGCGGGACTCGATCCCAGGACCCTGGGATCATGACCTGAGCCGAAGGCAGACGCCCAACCGACTGAGCCACCCAGGCGTCCCTAACTGTTTTGGTTTCTTTTTTCTTTTTTCTTTTTTTTTTTTAAAAGATTTTATTTATTTATTTGAGAGAGAGAGAATGAGAGACAGAGAGCACGAGAGGGAGGAGGGTCAGAGGGAGAAGCAGACTCCCTGCCGAGCAGGGACCCCGATGCGGGACTCGATCCTGGGACTCCAGGATCATGACCTGAGCCGAAGGCAGTCGCTTAACCAACTGAGCCACCCAGGCGCCCCCTGTTTTGGTTTCTTAATGAAAGGAGAAAGAAGGTCGTCAGCTAAAGGTTAGGTAGAGATATTAAAGATTTACAGTGAGAGGATTATGCTTTAAAAATAGAGTAGAAGAGTTTATTCATTAGGGAATGAGGCAGGATTCTGAACCCACATGAGGTATGTGGTTGTATATTTATAAATTTAGAGTAAAATATGATTGTGTGTTTTTCTCTAGCCATTTGTACCTGCTAAGGTGCATGCATGGAGTAAATGGAGAAGAGAGTTTATCCAAGAGTTTGGTTTTTGCCAAGCGTGAAAAAGGGAGGGAATGGGTTGCATTTTTTTTTTTTTCAGAAATGGTTGAGGAGTATTAAAAATTTATTTCACATGCACTTCTATAGTGGCTCCTACGTACCAGCCTCATGTAAGTACTTGTGTATGAAATATTAATATTAAATATTAACCCATTTAATCTTTATAACAACACTTTGAGAAAGATAGATACTATTATTCCCCCCGGTTATAATAGATGATGCACTGAGGCACAGAAGATTGAGTAACTTGTCCAAGGACACATAGCATGTCTAAGTGACAGAGCCAGGACTTGACCTTGGCAGTCTGACTCTGAGCCTGCGTTGCTAACCCCTGCAATGCTTCTCCAGAGGATTTGTACAAGACAGGGGCTGTAGGGATGGGTAAGGAGGGGAGTGGAGACACAAAGCAAGTGATGGACGGCAAAGAGTTTGTAGGGTCAACGGAACAGAAAGGTTTGGTTGGAGTTAGGATAATAGAAGGAGTGAGCCGGAGAGAGGAAAAGATGTAAACAGAGAGTGGGATGCTTTCTGAAATAGAGATTCTGGAGGGGGTAGATTTATTGATCACGTCAAAGTCTAGAATACGATTCTGAGAACAGGTTGCTGAGATGGCATGAGAAACAAGACAAGTGGGGGATAGAAACTGAGAGGCCAGAGTGTTGGATGAGCCATCTTCATAGGTACTGAAGCCTCCAAGGATACTGGAGAGAAAACACAATGGACCAAGCTAGTTCAACTCTTCCTGAATAAGGAGACATGTCTTGAAGGCTGGTAGTTAAGTGCAATAGGGAAGAAGTGAGTCTATGTGCTTCCAATGAGCTGAAGGTTGTGCAGAATGGGGAGGCTGGGGTAAAATGGAAAGCAGTGGTCTAGAAGAAGAATTGCAGAGAATGCCCTGTGCCTCTAGGAGAAAGTCAGTGATGATTAGAGTGGGCTTTAGGGAAAACACATTCACAGGGAAAGGCAGGCTTTAATAAGAGAAGAGGCTGGGGATAGTGGGATTTTGCTGCTGATCAAACATGAGTTTTAGAGGTATGTTGGAACAACCTGGGGGTTGGCGGGGTGGGGGGTGGCAGCTTGAGTCACATTAGGAAATACCCAGAGCTATGTGGGAATCAGATGAGTCAGGAATGGCCTGGGAGGCTGGCACTGTTTGGGGGTGTCTGAGGTAATGAGATTGGTCCTGTTGGTCTCCAGTTCTAATTATAAACCCCTTCTTGGGCCTGGTCTCTGAGATGATTTTTGGCATGCAGTGGGTATGTCCATAGCAGGAACAGTGAGTCTCATCAGGGGCACAGGTGGGTCTCTTTAAAGTCCCATTGTCAGTGGTGCCAAGGCCAAGGAGAGGAGCCTTACCAAGGCCAAAAGAAATAGACCTTAGCTAAATTAAGCAAAGGTGAACATATTAAGGGATATGAAGAGACCCACAGAATTGACAAAAATCTGGACAACCTGGCTAGGAAATGGACAGGAATAAGTAGAACCCTGGGTGGCTGGACAGGGGGTACTGTGCTATCTGTTTCTTAGCAAGAACAGTCTAATGAACGAACCGTGAGTGTAATGAATATTCTCCAAGCATTCATTCACTTAGCATTTACCACTTATAGAGGTGCTCACTCAAGACTCAAAGTCCTGGGAGGGTAACTACTGGTTGAATGTAGACCAGTGGCTCTATTAGTCAGTATAGACTAGGCTGTGCTGCAGTAACATTAAAAACCCATAACTTGGGGCACCTGGGTGGCTCAGTTGGTTAAGCCTCTGCCTTTGGCTCAGGTGATGATCCCAGGGCCCTGGGATCAAGCCCCATGTTGGACTCTTTGCTCAGCAGGGAGTCTGCTTCTCCCTCTGTCCCTCCCCCCGCTCATGCTCTCGCTCTCTCTCTCAAATAAATAAATAAAATCTTAAAAAAAAACAAACATATCTCAGTGGCTTAACCAACAATGACTTATTTCTTGCTCAGTTCTTGTAAGTAAGCAGGAGGCTCTGTTCCACTTGGTCACTTAGTGATTCAGGCTGATGGAGGTTTACACTGGTAGCTCTGCCTCAATATATTGCTTCAGAGCTTTCTGAAGGAGAGGAAGAGAAAAGCAGGAGGGTCACACACTGGCTTTCAAATGCCCTGGCCTGGAAGGGACATATATCACTTCTGCTAATACCTACTGGTCCGAATCAGTCACATGATGCCTAACTGTAAGGAAGCAGGGACTTATGGAGTAGCACATGGCATTCAGTGAGCAGTAAATGTCTCTGTCACAGGCTGTTCTGGAGCAGAAAGAGGGAGGTTGGCACTAACATCCAAGGTCTACAGACACCAAATTCACACTCTTTCCTAATACTACACCGCCTTCTTAACGATTGTATGTGTAGGAGGGGAGGGGCATGTAGCGGGTATTTAATATTTCTGTATGTACCTTTTTATTCCTTTCTTTTTTTTTTTTTTTTAAAGAAGTGTTTCTTTTTTTTTTTT
>NW_028034496.1:0-539 GCF_054177405.1 Leptonychotes weddellii | reverse complement strand
GGCTATTGCCAGTAAACCTAGGGGGGCATATATCTTTTTGAATTAGTGTTTTCATATTTTTTGGGTAAATACCCAGTAGTGTGATTACTGGATCATATGGTAATTCCATTTTTTTTTTGCTTTTTTGGGGAATCTCCCTGCTATTTTGTAGCTTTTAGGCATTCTTTAGTGACTTGATTTTCTTTTTGGTTTCTGTGCTACAGTCTCCATGATAATTTCAGCAGCCCACTGACAAAGAATTCATTTATGTTAGGGAATTTGCTTTCCTAAGATCTCAGTGTTTTCTAGCCTTCTCATGGATGTATTCCATGTGGTCGTTCGCAGTTCTTGGAAAAGATGAAACTGCTAACGTGGAGGAACTCGGACAGAATTCCCAGGATTGCTGTGCTTCTCCTTGAGAATCATGATGCTGGTTTTTGAAGCATTAAAAGATCCTGGAAATTCTTATAGAATTTATTTTTTTTTTAAATTTAATTTTATTTTTTATTCTTAGGTTAATCCCCATACATTACATCATTAGTTTTAGATGTAGTGTTCCA
>NW_028034495.1:0-539 GCF_054177405.1 Leptonychotes weddellii | reverse complement strand
CTTTAGTCTGATCACCCTGGTTTTCTACTCCACATCACCCCCAGGGAGGTCTTCCTTGCCTAGCTGTCTGAAACCTCACTGGGCTCCCTCCTCGCCTCCCCTGGCTTTGCTCTCAGTGACCTCTCTCTATGGCCTGTCTCCAAGGTCAGAGGACAGTCTCCAAGGTCAGAGGACAGCCTTGCCCTGTTCTCCACCACCGCTGAGCCCCCAGCACTCCCATGATGCATGAAAAGCCCTACCCCTTAGGTTATAGCTGTAAATCACAATTATACTTGGAAGTCAGCTACCTGCCTTATGACCCACATTCTCTCCCAAACTTGGGTTAACAAAAGTTAAGGTAAGCTAGCAAAATCAGAGATTTGCTCCTACTGCCACTGTCCTTAGGAATAGTCCACATGCATGAGATGGTCGTGAAGATAATGCAGGTTGGGTTCCAGGCCACCACAATAAAGTGAATCACAATGAAGTGAGCCAAATGAAGTTTTTGGTTTCCCAGTGTGTATAAAAGTTACGTTTACACTATACTGGAGTCTATCAAG
>NW_028034494.1:0-539 GCF_054177405.1 Leptonychotes weddellii | reverse complement strand
AGATAGAGGAACAATCAGAAGCACAGGCTCTGAAGTAACACAGATCTTGTTCAAGCTCCAGCTCTGCTACTTACCCTTGTATGTCCTTGGGAGAGTGATTTGATGTCTCTAAGCCTCGGGAGAGGAGAGGAACAAAGGAAAATAAGAATGTACCTCACAAGGTTCTCACAAGCAATGACGTACAGAGAATACTTAGCACAGGGCCTAACATATATAGGTCCTCAAAACCCCACTAATGAGCTTTCTTTTGTGGAAAATAGGCCAACGTGTGAATCACGATGGCAAGGTCTCTTATATTTGAAAATACTGGTGTCTATCTCCCCCCCACCCCAAAATTTCCGAGAGGGGCACCGTCTCAAAGTATCTTTGAAGTAAATAGTGTAGGTTTCATTTCACAAGAAAACAAGGTAGTATGAGAACCAAAGACCAGTTATGAAATGTCTTGATGTTCCAGTTAAGTTAACGGGGAAGTCAAAATAAAAGTTAAATTAATACATTATAATCGTGGTGGTCTAGAACAGATATGGGGGGGGCTTCTT
>NW_028034493.1:0-539 GCF_054177405.1 Leptonychotes weddellii | reverse complement strand
GGTTCCCACTGAGGGTGGAAAAAGAGATGTAAAACTTTCTCTCCACTGGAACATGCGTCCTGCTAATCTCGGTCTGGTTAATGCCTCCTTAGCTTTCAGACCTTAGCCCTAAGCCCTTTTTCAAGGAAGCCTTCTCTGATTTCCTCTACTACCCTGGCCACCATCACTAGACCAAGGCAGAGCCCAGTTATAAGTGGCCGTATCTTCATATAATTTTTTTTCACACGGTTATGGCAGGTTTTTAAAAATATATATGTCTTAGGGGCACCTGGGTGGCTTAGTCAGTTAAGCATCCAACTCTTGATCTCAGCTCAGGTCATGATCCCAGGGTCGTGAGATAGAGCCCTGCATCGGGCTCCACGCTGGGCATGGAGCCCGCTTAAGATTCTCTCTCTCTCTGCCCCTCCCCACCCCATATGTGCATGCATGGGCTCCCTCCCCCCTCAAAAAAAGTATGTTTGATCCCATGAGAGACAGGATCACGCTGAGTTTATCACAGCTGCATCCCTACCTGCCTCATGGTAGATGCTCAGAAACAT
>NW_028034492.1:0-539 GCF_054177405.1 Leptonychotes weddellii | reverse complement strand
TTTGGCATAGCTTCTTAAAATGGCCCTATTCTTATGCAGGAGGGTGAGCTTTGGTTTAGATATAATAGACAAGATTCTTCCTATGCAATGTATGCAGAAACATTGTTCAAACAAAGGGAGTAATTTTGGTTAGGGAACATCTCTTCTACATATCCCATTGATTAACTGTTTGAATGATCAGCTTCTATTTAGCAACAAATCATACCACCAATAAATCTACAAATTCTAAGCTGGGAGAGTTAAGTGCAACTCCACTGGGAGAAGATACCTGGAAGCTTGTGTTTGGTTCCTCCTGAACTTTGCTCCGTGTGCATTTTCCCTTCTTTGAGTTTAATCTGTATCCTTTCACTGCCATGAACTGAGACCATGAGTATAACAGCTTCTGAGTCCTATGAGTCCTTCTAATGGATCATCCAGAGTGAAGGTGGTGGGCTTGGAGACCCCCAGTACAGCTTGTTCACAAAGAGATTTGAGGTTTGACTTTCCTTCTGATAGAAAGTTTGCAGGCCTTCTACTTAGCTTTTTCTTCTTAGCATAGA
>NW_028034491.1:0-539 GCF_054177405.1 Leptonychotes weddellii | reverse complement strand
AATGGTTTGATCCCTATCCAGCTGAATTCCTGAGAGGAGACGAAATCCAGGTCTCCTACTCCTCCGCCATCTTGCTCCACCCCCTCTTTTTTTTTTCTTTTTCTTTTCCTCTGGATATTGCAAGGCTGAAGATGGTATATGCTTGTGGACAGCATTGGGTTGGGAGAAATAAAAGGAACCAGGACATGGCCAGGGAAAAGTGACTCTGGGCTTTCAGGCAGAGAAGTTATGGAGACCTTGAATTTGGTTTATGGTCCAGCCATATTTACCATACTGCATATGAAGACACTTCATATGAAATTAGGAACATAGAATGCTCATTTGACTAAGCATCTTCACTTTTGCATCTTTTAGAAACCCAGCCTAAACGGGTTCTGGTCTGTGGAAGGAAACTGAAACATCGCCAAAGACAGGGGATATTTGGAGCAGCAGTATTTCCTGGGGAGGCTCTTTGGCTCTGTGATATAAATCAGCGTTGTTCATTCAAATTCAAGGTAGTTTTTCAACTGTAATATAGATTTTTTTTCCTGGCAATTCAC
>NW_028034490.1:0-539 GCF_054177405.1 Leptonychotes weddellii | reverse complement strand
CAAAAAATAAAACAGAGCTCAGCCAGGGAGGGAGGTGATTGCAATGGGTATGGAGGGACAGAACCTACATTAAAGTACTTCGTTTATCAATCCAAGGTTAAAGAAAATCAGAATTTTGCAAGTGAGGCACCAGGCCTTTAATCTGACTACTCTGAACTACTGGTCTTCCCAAGTATCTTTTCTTGGATTATTACTCAAGAAGAAGAGTCAAGCTATGCATTAGAGGCATCCTGGATGATTTTGATTAAATCCCTTATAATCATTTAAGAGCTACTCTCCGTGTATTGCAATTCTATAAAGTTATCATGGGAAAGATATCGGAGGAAAGTCTTTGAGGCAGCTCCTCACTAGAGCAAAGAGTAGGAGTCCCAAAGATGCTCTCACTTCGGCAACCAAAATATGTAGAGGCACAGGGAAAGGTTTCCACGGGGTGATTCAGGAAGACCCATCAGAGAGTGGTGCACAAGAGACATGAATCATGAAAGGAGACGACACTGTGGATATTTGGAGACCGAGCATCTCATTGGAAGGAATGGAGA
>NW_028034489.1:0-539 GCF_054177405.1 Leptonychotes weddellii | reverse complement strand
ATGGAACACTACATCAAAAACTAATGATGTAATGTATGGTGATTAACATAATATAATATAATAAAATTTAAAAAAATCCAAAAAAAAAACTCCAACCAAAACAGATTTTCTTTTGAAAATTCCTTGAGAATTCTTACAACAACTGGCTTGCATTTTCCTTGGGGCCACAGTGGGGCAGCTGATCCATTAAATGAAGCATGTGCCACAACCATTCAGGACCTGGGCAGGAGTCCTTGCAGCCCTAACATGTACAATGTGAAATAAGAATTGCCTACAGATAATAAGTAAGGAAGAGACACAGGCAGCTCTAATTGTAACATCAAGCTTTTAGACAGTAACCGTAACTGTCCTCTGTGAAGCGCCTGCTATGCATACGGAACCACACATTCTCCAGGGAGGATCTCGGGAAATCCTCACACGTTCACGAAGCAGGCATTATTATCACCAGCAACATCGCCACTTCCTAACTAAGGAAACTGAAGTCAGATGCCAGTGAATGGTAGCTTTGGGATTTGAGCCAGGTCTATCTGATGCTACAA
>NW_028034488.1:0-539 GCF_054177405.1 Leptonychotes weddellii | reverse complement strand
ATGCGGGGCTCGATCCCAGGACCCTGGGATCATGACTTGAGCCGAAGGCAGATGCTGAATGACTGAGCCACCCAGGTGCCCCTATCAAGTCATTCATATTATGTTTGCAGAGCTTCAGGAAAAGAGGCAATTTTAGTTCTCAAATGATTCCAAGTCAGAAAGGTGGGAGGCAAATAAAAATGTTTAGGGACTTGTAGCCAGCACCGGAGGACACTAGAAGAAATCAGGATGTAGTTCAGTTGATGAAGAATAGTATTAAAATCTAGTATCTATAAAGATGTGTTATTGAAATACAGTTTTTCTCTATACTTACCTGCATTTTTACCAAAGATAACCAAATTGACAATAATTTGATTGCAAAACAAGTCTAAGTAAAAAAAAAAAAAATTGGCCTGATTATTTACATAAGTGCAGGAAGAATAGAGGTTGACCTATAGACTCTTTCAAAACAGCTTTCAGGGCTGTTTTCAGTCTGTTGGGCATCTGAGTCTTGGTTTCGGCTCAGGTCATGATCTCAGGGTCCTGGGACCAAGACCCAC
>NW_028034487.1:0-539 GCF_054177405.1 Leptonychotes weddellii | reverse complement strand
TTATTGAAAACTATGAGCAAAGTATTTTTCAAAATACAGTTTACAGGGTAGCCAGGCATTCTTGACTGAACAGCATCTTTCAAAATACTCATTGCTGGCAACTTGTTTCCTGTTTTAAGAAATTTAATTTTTTTGGAGTTATATTGCTAAATTGCGTCACTTTTATGTGCATTAAAGCTCTAATGATTTCCTAATATCTCCTTTTCTGAAAAAACAAAAACCCTATGTGTTGGAATAAGTTAGTTGGACTTTATGCATAAGCTAATGAGAAAAATAATAAAACAGGCCACCCGGCTGGTTCAGTTGGTAGAGCAAGCAGCTCTTGATCTCAGGGTTGTGGGTTCAAGCCCCACGTTGGGTGTGCAGATTACTTAAAAATAAAATCTTTAAGGAAAAAGAAAGAAATCTAATAAAACATATTAGCCAAATACTTAAAACATAGCCAACCTAGATCATTTTGTTTTCTGGTGTCTCATTTTGTTATTTTCTTTGATTTGTTGGCTGTTTGTTGTCTGCTTAGTCTCTTCATTCACCTTTGT
>NW_028034486.1:0-10101 GCF_054177405.1 Leptonychotes weddellii | reverse complement strand
CCAATCCCCCTCCCCCCCATCGTGTATGCTGGTCCCTCCATTTGTGAGGCAAAAGTGCCATTCTTCAGACAAGAGATTCACTCAGTCTTCAGGTTTGCAACTACGTCAATCTTCCTTCCTTCCTTCCTTCCTTCCTTCCTTCTTTTCTTTCTTTCTTTCCTTCCTCCCTTCCTTCCTTCCTTCTTTCCTTTCTTTCTTGATTTTATTTTATTTTTTTTTTTTAAAGATTTTATTTATTTATTTCAGAGAGAGAGTACACAAGCGGGGGGAGACAGGCAGAGGCAGAGGGAGAAGCAGACTCCCTGCCAAGCAGGGAGCCCCATATGGGGCTCAATCCCAAGACCATGAGATCATGACCTGAGCTGAAGGCAGAAGCTTAACCGACTGAGCCACCCAGGTGCCCTTGATTTTATTTATTTATGAGAGAGGGAGAGAGAGAGAGAGAACGTGCACACATGAGCAGGGGGTAGAGGCATATGGAGAAGCAAGCTCCCCACTGAGCAAGGAGCCCCATGCAGGACTCCATCCCAGGATCCTGGGATCCTGACCTGAGCCGAAGGCAGACACTTAACCAACTGAGCCACTCAGGTGCCTGTGACTACGTTTTCGATTTGGCAAGTGAGTGACTGTACTGTTGTAAAGTGAGGGTGCCCAGGATTTCTTTCATGGACCTCCTCCAGCAGGTACTCAGCACTGTCAGTGCGCAAGGCTGGATTATCTCTCAGCTATCGTGTGCTCTTCTCCAGCTAATACAGTGTGATAACTTACCTAGTAAGATACTTCAGTGACTTTTTCATTTCTACTCCGAAGTACTCCAGGAAAATTTTTTTGGCTTTCAAAGAGCTCATCATATCTACATTTACAATAGGCAGTTCCTTTTTCTCTCAACTCTGAGTGACTGGTCTCAAAATGATGCTGCATCTTGCCGAGTGCTATAACACTATTCAAAATGTTCTGTTGTCTCACACATAACAAGATAAACTACTAATATCTGCGTAGTGGAGGCAAATCTGGATTTCATCATATTTTTGTTTCTTACTTAATTGTGCACAATTTCTTTGGAGTATGTCCTTCCCTCTCGCTAGTCAGAGAGCTCCCGGATAGTCCACCTTCATCTTTTCTAGTATTTTTAGACATAGAGGGCACAGCTGTGGGTTGAGGAAGCAAGTCTTCTAATTTATCTTTCTTCAGGCAATGATGAATCCTTGAATAGAAGGAAAAGTATAATGTAGATAAATGATTTTATGTGGTAGAATAAAATACTACTATGTCTTAACAATTTCAGATAAAAACTGCAAAATTTAGAAAGGTTTTTGAAAACTATTTTATCTATTTACTTATTTATTTTTAAAAATTTTTATTTATTTGAGAGATATAGAGAGAGAGCATACATGAGGGCTTCTCTCCCTCTGCCCCTGCCCTCATGTACGCTCTCTCTCTATATCTCTTCTCCCTCTCCCACTCCCCCTGCTTGTGTTCCCTCTCTCGCTGTGTCTCTCTCTGTCAAATAAATAAATAAATAAAATCTTAAAAATATATATATATGGATAAAGGAGAAGTCCTCCATTATTAAGCCACCAAATTCCTATACCCGTCCCAAAAGTAACTACAGTTAGCAGTGTGTTCTTCTAAAACTTTTAAGAGCACAGAGCCTGACGCGAGGCTGGATCTCATGACCTTGAGATCATGACCTGAGCTGAAACCAAGAGTTGGACGGTCAACCAACTGAGCCACTCAGGTGCTCCTGAAAACTATTTTAAGATATTATTTCAAAACAAGGTAAAGTGTACTTGTTCCTTGTGTTTCCACAGAAGTACAAGAGAATTCCAGAATTTCAAAATAACAATTTATTGGATGATAATATTGAAATTATAGAAAGTATAACTGAAGATAGCTAGGAAGTCGGAGAACGGACTAAGCTAATCTCTTGGAAGTGTACATATTTATACCCTAAATCTACTTCTTTAGAGAACTTTGGAAAACATAAGAAATATACACACATTTCATTAGCCATCAGAACAATGACATCATCACACACATGTGGCCTCTGGGAAACTCCACTGTGTGCACTGTGAGACTGAAGGTGCAAATGGCAAATAATATCTTGCCATTATTATGGAAATAATTTCGAACTCATAGACCCCTGAAAGGATTCCTCACGGGGTTCTCCCACCACACCTTGAGAATTGCTAAACTGGATAATGTTTATTCTGTGGAATATTATACAACTTTTAAAAATAATGAGGCAGGGAGGTGCCTGGGTGGCTCAGTCGTTAAGCGTCTGCCTTCGGCTCACGTCATGATCCCAGGGTCCTGGGATGGAGCCCTGCGTTGGGTTCCCTGCTCAGCGGGAAGCCTGCTTCTCCCTCGCCCACTCCCCCTGCTTGTGTTCCCTCTCTTGCTGCCTCTCTGTCAAATAAATAAATAAAATCTTTAAAAAAATAATGAGGTAGATCTATATGTACTATCATGTAACCAGTTGCAGAACAATGGAGCAGCGTTTCCAATATGATGCACACTAACACATAAAACAAATCTACATATTCCACACTTATAAATGTATGCAAATACATAGAAAAGTTTTAGAAGAACACACTGCTAACTGTAGTTACTTTTGGGACGGGTATAGGAATTTGGTGGCTTAATAATGGAGGACTTCTCCTTTATCCATATATATATATTTTTAAGATTTTATTTATTTATTTGACAGAGAGAGACACAGCGAGAGAGGGAACACAAGCAGAGGGAGTGGGAGAGGGAGAAGCAGGCTTCCCGTGGAGCAAGGAGCCCGATGCGGGACTCGAACCCAGGACCCTGGGATCATGACCTGAGCCGAAGGCAGACGCTTAACGACTGAGCCACCCAGGTGCCCCCCATATATTTTTTTAAAAAATGGATGCATATGGATGCAAGGAGATTGTACCCATGTGTTACCGGTGTTATTTAAATATATTTTATAAATAATAGTTGTTCTTCATCTTTCTCCCGGGTGTGGTGTTAAATTTGTACAATTTTGATATTTTTTTCCAGATCAATTAATAAGCTGACAAAAAGAATAAAAAGTAAAGAAGCTGACTGTCACTATTCTCTGAAGCATTGTTACCACTAGCATAAAAGGGCATGGTTGCTAGATAAAATACAGGGTGCCCAGGTTAATTTGAATTTCAAATAACCCAGGAATAAGTTTTTTAGTATAAGCACGTCCCATGCAATTTTGGGGATATACTTATACTACCAAATCGCTTTTGGTTTATCTGAAATTCACATTTAACTGGGCATTCTGGTTTGTTTGCTTTTTATTTGCTAAATCTGTCAGTCTCATAAAAGGGACATCAAGGAGGTGCCAAGATGTGGAGTAGAACCCAGATCCATTGGCAGCTTGCTGACGCTCCTTCGAGTGTGCTGCGACAGCTTTGGGAGTCAGAGCTCATCGGACGATAAGCTAAGGAGCTCTGAGAGGAGAGTGTTGGTGGCAATTACACTGGCAAGCTGACTTTTCTCCTGATAAATGCCTTTGCAGCTGGCCAAGCTTTTGAGATGTTGTGGCGAAAAGGATAAGCAGGGAATGAATTGGAGGGAGGTTATAAAATGTTGTAATGGGAATTTTTGCTTTGTTTTTGAACACACATATGTCTTCAACAAATTGTGGCCTCTGGAGTTAAGTTAGCATAACTCTCCTGCAGCATCGTGGACCTGGTAATGCTTCCCGTGCTTCTGAGCTCTAGCCTGGCCCCTGTCTGTCTACATCACCCCATGGCTACCAAAGGCTATGGTTACTAAGGGGTTTCCTTGGGGTGTTAACAGGTCGTCGCCAGACTCTTCTCTATCATCTCTTTTCCTCCCCCTCAGGGGAATGCACATATAACCACTTTCCCCATTGTTTTCCCCACTTTTGTCTTATGAAATTTCACCATGGTCAATATCTTCTTCAAATGGACAGACCTTTAAGGTTTGTTTTTTGTTTTTTGTTTTTTCCTTTTTTCCTCTTAGGTGTTTTCCTTCTTTTCTTCGGTGTTCCCTTTCTTTTTCTTCTCTTTTCATTTTTTTTCTTCTTTTCTTCCCTCTTGCAGTTTTTTGCCCATAGAGAAATCTCTCTTGCTTTTTCCATCTCCCCACTCTGTGAACCAACCAAGCTTCCAAACAACCAATCAGCCAACCAACCTATCTGTCTTAGTCTGGTTAGGTCGCTATAGTAAAAATGACACAGACTGGGTGGCTTAAACAACATTTATTTCTCACAGTTCTGGAGGCTAGGAAGTCCAAGATCAAGGCACTGGCAAACTTGGTGTCTATCGAAGATCTGCTTCCTGGTTCATAAACGGCTGTCTTCTCGCCTTGTCCTCACATGGTGGAGGGAATAAGGGACCTCTCTAGAGTCTCTTTTATAAGTGTACTAATCCCATTTGTGAGGGTTCCACCCTCATGTCCCAATCACCTCCCAAAGTCCCCACCTCCTAATACTATCCCATTGGGGATTAAGTGTCAACATGAATTTTGGGAGACACAAACATTCAGTCTAATTCCAGCACCAACCTAGAAACCAAGATTGGAGGATGCTTCAAACTGGTGTAGAGACCAAAGCAAAGTAATGCACTGCTTTATATAGATCTCAAATCTGTGAAGATAGTCTCTTATGTTGTAGGAATTCAGCTTTGAATCATTTATGCCTAGGAGAAGCTGGGAAGGGTCACCACTGGAGAAGAAAGGGTTTGGAAGCAGGTCGGGATCCAGGACTATCAATTCCCATAGAAAAATCTTATTTTTATAAAACATCATACTTACTGGTGTTTGCCCTCAGTTTGTCCTTTTACTTTTTCTTTTAAAAATCAACCCTATTGAAGTAGGGTTGTGAAATGCACACACCTTAAGTATACAGTTCCTGGAGTTTTGACAAATGCATATATCTGTGTATCCACCATCCCAATCAAGATATAGAAAAAATCCTTCACCCTAGAACATTCCCTTGTGTCCCTATACTCAGACAACCATTGATTTCTATCACTAGCTATTAGTTTTGTCTAGTCTAAAACATCACATAAATTGTACTTTTCTTTTGACTTTGCTTAGGTAGTCTTTTTTCATGCAGAAGTAAAAAAGAATTATTATAGTTTTTTGTTTTTTGGGTTTGTTTGTTTTTTTTTGAGAGAGAAAGAGGCAAAGAGAGAGAGAGTGTGCAACCTGGGGGGAGGGTTAAAGGGTGAGGGAAAGAATCTTCAGCAGGCTGCAGGCTCAGCACTGAGCCAGTCTCGGGGCTTGATCTTAAGATCCTGAGATCAGGACCTGAGCCGAAATCAGGAGTCAGACACTTAACCAATTGCGCCACCCAAGTGCCCCAAGAATTATTGTAGTTTTTAATGGTTTCATTTTTTTTTTAAAGATTTTATTTATTTATTTGACAGAGAGAGACACAGCGAGAGAGGGAACACAAGCAGAGGGAGGGGGAGAGGGAGAAGCAGGCTTCCCGCGGAGCAGGGAGCCCGATGCGGGGCTCGATCCCAGGACCCTGAGATCGTGACCTGAGCCAAAGGCAGACGCTTAACGACTGAGCCACCCAGGCGCCCCTTGGTTTCATTTTTTTTACATTTAAAATTTTTAAAAAGATTTTATTAAAAAAAAAGATTTTATTTATTTGAGAGAGGGAGAGAGAGCAGGAGAGCGCAAGAGGGGGGGAGGGGCAGACAGAGAGGGAGAAGCAGACTTCTTGATGAGCAGGGAGCTGATGACATGGGGCTCGATCCCAGGACCCTGGGATCATGACCTGAGCCGAAGGCAGACGCTTAACGACTGAGCCACCCAGGCGCCCCTAAAAAAATCTTATATTTTAAAAGCATTTTCTGCTCTGTCTCTTCAATGAGCTAATTCTCTCCAAGATTCCTGTACTAGTTATCTATTGCTGCATAACAAATCCCCCTAACACTTAGCAGCTTGGAAATGTATTACTTCATAGTTTCCGAGAGTCAGGAATGAGAACAATGTAGCTGGTGGTTCTGGCTCAGGATGTTTCATGAGGCTGGTATGAAGTTGGTGTCTTCTCCAGACTTGACTGGGGCCAACTGGGTTTGCTCCTGAGCTTGCTCACATGGTTGTTGTCAGGCTGCAGTTCCTTGCTACGTGAGTCTTGCCATAGGGGTGCTCACAACATGGCAGGTGGGAGTGACCCAAAGGAGAAGGGGAGAGACAGAGAGGGTCCAAGACAGAACACTCAGTTTTAGTATCCTTATCTCAGAAGTGACATACCATTACTTCTGCCAAGCCCTCTATGCTCGTGGGGGTTGGATTACACAAGGTGGTGAATATCCACCTACAAGGATCACAGGGACCATCTTAGAGGCTGGCTGCCACTCTTCCAGGTTTGACTTTCCTTCCTCTTCACTTTCCCTGGATATCACATCCATTTATGAGGCTACTGCCACCCATACCGATAGTTTGCAAATCATTCTTCTGATCTCTGACTTGCCCTCCTGAGTGCCTGGACGCTTTATCCAACTGCCTGGGTACCTCCTCTGAAATATCCATAGGCATCTCTATGTGGCTTTTTCCACCCTTTCCTTGGGTGAGCCTCAAATTGACTTCTATTTTAAAATGTAGCACTCTGCACTACATTTATTTGATTTCTCCATTAGGCTGTAAGCTTATCAAGGGTGGGGACTGTGCCTTCATTATTTTGATGTTCATAGTACTTAACACAGTCCTGGCAGGAAGCTGGTGCTCATTCAAATATTTGGACCCAGGTGAGAGCTTGGGTGGTGGGTGGACACCCACCCACTCTACCGCTGTTAGTCCTGTAGAGTGCCGGGGACCTGATCCCCAATCCTGCGGGGAGGGCCTGTTTCACTGGCTTTGAGACTGAGGCCTGCAGTCTCTTTTCAGTGCATGTAGAAATATCTTGGTGGCTTTGTACCCAGCTCTGCCCCCCAGCCAGCTAACCCTGTAGGCCCCACAGGGTGGGGTCTGGAGCCTGCTTAGACCCATGGGTCTGTTTCTGTTGTGTGAGTGTCTGGGGACAGCTGGACTGACCGGACGGACCATGGGTCCCTGGTAGGTATGATAAGGAAAATTTGTGTCCTAAGATGGCCAACCGAGCCAGCAAGGGAGTCCCAGTCCTTGCCCCGGGTCTCTTCCGGGTTCTTCTCCCTTCTCTGCTTTGCGCATGCACCAAAAGTGTCAAGTATGCGGAAGTAGATGTATATAAGTTGCCTCCTTCGTTTGTGCTCGGGGCTCAGACCTTTGGAGACCACTGTCCTCTGAGCCCGCCGGCATTAAATAAACCTCCGATCCTCCAAGATCTCTGGGTGCCTCTTGGTTTCTTCCGTCGGGAGATCCAGTCCAGGTTCTGTAACATTTGGTTCCCTGACTGGGAAACCCAACTGCACTGGCCCATTGTTGTCGCCGGTTTGGGGGCAACAGTGGGGTGGTGACAGAGCGAGGGATCATAACAGAGAAGGCATGCCCTGCCTAATTTTCAGCAGTCTCCCACCCAGGTCGCCTCAGGCCGGCCCCGCTCCGCTGTTCCCACCAGACTCGAGGAGACTTGGCAGGTGAGGACCTGGTCCCGACGTTGGATTCCGGTAAGGCCTGGGGCCCCAGGACCCAGACAGGCCCACCCCCACTGGGGTGGAAGGGGAGTCTGATCACCTCCCAGAGACCTCTTAGAGGTCTCACAGGTAGGGATTCCCAGGGAGGGAATGTAATAACTTCTGGAGTGTGAATGTGTGAGTGAATGTGCAGTCCAACCGGGCTTGCTCAAGCGGACTGATTCTGTGACTCCACGGGCGGGCACCCTTAAGGTCCCCAGAAGCCTACGGAGTCTGAGTGGGCCCGTCTGTAATTCCATGGTGAATGGCATACAGTCTATGGCGACATCGGAATAGTTTCCGATCATAAGTCACAACACTGAGACCGCTACGGCTAAGCCTCACCTAAGTTCCTTCAGGACATGGCCAGATGGGCATCTGATTAGTCTCCTCATCTCAGGAGGCACCCCCCCTTTGTCTGTCTCTGCGCCACCGTACACAGGGACATCACCATGGGGTCAGGGCAGAGTAAACCTACGGTTCTAGAGACCATGATCAAAAATTTCAAGAAGGGGTTTTCGGGAGACTATGGAGTCAGGATGAACCCCGGCAAGTTGAGAACCCTATGTGAATTGGAATGGCCCACCTTTGATGTCTGTCGGGTGGCCTTCAGACAGGACATTGGATGTCCCAATGATTCGTCGAGTATGGTGAGTCATAACAGGAAAACCAGGACACCCTGACCAGTTTCAGTACATTGACTCCTGGCTAGGAATTGCTCAGACCCTTCCCCCCTGGATGCGATACACTTGCAATAGTCAAGGACAGGCCAGAGTCTTAATCGTCTCATCCAAGAGACCTAAAGAAAATCAGCAAAAGCCCCAGCCTCCACAAATCCTAGCCGGAGATCCCGAGGACGAACCGAACCCACCCCCACCATACATACCCCCAAGATTGCCTATACCTGGCCCTTCAGCTCCAGACACTCCGCCGCCATCGGTTTCACTGGTGCCCCCAGGCCCAGAGGATCCACCGGCGCCCCCAGGCCCAAATGATCCACTTTCTCCAGGACCAGCAGCCAGGCTGCGCCCCAGGCCAGGCGCAAGCACCTTCCAAATGCTGGAACGAGAGACACGGGAACCTGAGAGGCGTGATGAAGATGGGACGGTCCAACCCGGCTGTTCCATGATGTATTATCAGCCCTTCTCCATCACCAACCTCCTCAACTGGAAACATAACACCCCAACCTACTCTGAGAAACCACAGACCAGGGGCGCCTTGGTGGCTCAGTCATTAAGCGTCTGCCTTTGGCTCAGGTCATGATCCCAGGGTCCTGGGATCGAGGCCCGCACTGGGCTCCCTGCTCGGTGGGAAGCCTGCTTCTCCCTCTCCCACTCCCCCTGCTTGTGTTCCCTCTCTTGCTGTGTCTCTCTCTGTCAAATAAATAAATAAAATCTTTAAAAAAAAAAAAAAAGAAACCACAGACCATGGTAGACCTCATAGAATCCCTCTTCCAGACTCATCGGCCAACCTGGGAAGACTGCCAACAGTTACTCCGCACCCTGTTTAACACAGAGGAAAGGAGGAGAATAAAGGAAGGTGCACGGCAGTACCTGGAAGAGCATGCACCCCCGGGAGTCATCAACCCTGCTGCCTGGGCTAATACAGCTGCACCCAAAGAGCACCCAGCATGGGACGTCATCACTGCACAAAAGGCACCAAGGCCCTCCTACAGCTCTTGTCAGACTCGGGATACCGAGCCTCATGGAAGAAGGCACAAATCTGCCAATGACAGGTCTGATACCTCGGTTTTCTCCTCACCCAAGAGAAAAGAGAACTAGGGCCAGAGAGGAAAAGGATCATCATCTCCCTGCCACAGCCCCAGACAAAAAGGGGCCTATGAGAATTCCTGGGGGCTGCAGGATTTTGCCACATCTGGATCCCTGGGTTCTCGGCAATAGCAAGACCCCTTTATGATCTCTTAGGGGGGACCAGATTGAGAACCCCCTGCCTGGACTGAAAAGGGAAAAATAGCACTCAGGGTACTCACCCAGAATGTTGGACCTTGGCAATGGCCAGTTGCTTGCCTGTCAAAGAAGCTGGACCCCATGGCAGCTGGATGGCCACTGTGCCTCAGGGTGCTGGCAGCCACCGTCCTACTCATCAAGGAGGCAGACAAACTTACCCTGGGGCAAGAACTTAACGTCAGGGTCCCTCATGCAGTTGTGTCCCTCATGAACGCACAGGGACATCGCTTCCTTTCCAACTCTTGGCTAGCACAATACCAAGGACTCCTCTGCGAAAACCTGCGGGTCAGGGCGCCTGGGTGGCTCAGTTGGTTAAGCGACTGCCTTCGGCTCAGGTCATGATCCTGGAGTCCCGGGGTCGAGTCCCGCATCGGGCTCCCTGCTCGGCGGGGAGTCTGCTTCTCCCTCTGACCCTCCCCCCTCTCATGTGCTCTCTCTCATTCTCTCTCTCAAATAAATAAATAAAATCTTAAAAAAAAAAAAAAAAACCCGCGGGTCACCCTTGAAACAGTAAGGACATTAAATCCAGCAACCTTTCTCCCCACGGAAGAGGGGGAACC
>NW_028034485.1:0-539 GCF_054177405.1 Leptonychotes weddellii | reverse complement strand
CCCCCACGCTCCCTGCTGCTGGGGGGAGCCTTCTGGGCTGGGTTCGGTGGTGTCCCAGCCCCAGGCTGGAGGGGCCCACGTCTGGGAGGTGGGGCCTCTTTCTCCTGGTGTTTCGCAAGATAGTGGCGGTGGAGACACAGCCATCAAAACTTAAGAGACCGAGAAGAGTCTTGCGGGGTCGCTGTTGTCGGGGCCCCACTCCCAGGGCTGTTTGTTGTTGGATACCTGGGAGCTTCTGGATCTGGGCTGGGTGAACTGCCTGCGGGCAGGAGGGCAGAACTACCCCCCGACCCAGGGCCGGAGTGCGCCCTCAGACCCGAGGGAGGGGAGGGGAGGGGACGTCTAGGTCAGCCCTAGGCCCTGGGGGAGGAGCTATCAGGGGCTGCCCTGTGGACCCCACCCAGGGCAGGGGAACCCCGTCTCTGAGTCCCTGGTGCTCATGCTCACCTGTGACTCCCTTGGAGGAGGAGGTGCAGGCCCAGCACCAGCCTGCTGACCCCCTTCTCGCCCACAGTGGCCGCCCCCAGCACCCCGCTGCC
>NW_028034484.1:0-539 GCF_054177405.1 Leptonychotes weddellii | reverse complement strand
GCTATAGTTTTGCCTTTTCATGAATGTAAAATAAGTAGCATCAGACACTGTATAAAGCCTTTTGTGTTTGGCCTCATTCATTTAGCATAAATAATGCTTTGGGGATTTATCCCTGTGGTTGCATGTATCAGTAGTTCATTTCTTTTTATTGTTGATTAGCATTTCATTGTACGGATATAACAAAAGTTGTTATTCCTTAACCAGTTGCTGGACAATGGGTTCTTTCTAGCTTTTAGCTATTATGAATAAAGCTGCTGCAAACATTCATGTGGACTTGTTTATAATTCTCCCCAGTAATACCCAGGAATGGGACTGCTGGATTATATGGTTAAGTATATGCCTAACTTTATATACATCTCTCAAACTGCTTTCCATAGTGACTGTACCAGGTTGCACGTGTGCCAGCAACGTCTACGGATTCTGTTGCATCACATGCTGCACAACAGGATGTCAGTCTTTTTAATTTTGGCTATTCTAGTAGATGTGTAGTGGAATCTCATGATAGGGTGACACTAAGTGTAATTATATGGTAAGGCAGT
>NW_028034483.1:0-539 GCF_054177405.1 Leptonychotes weddellii | reverse complement strand
TAGATTATGGGATACAAATTGGTAGCAAGGTAGGAATGCATAAAAGCAAATCCAACAACAGAAAAAGTCATCATATGCCAAAGTTTGATAGCAGTGTGGTCTCCAGATCTCAAATGGAAGGACTACGGATCTGGGAGTTCCTTCCCTAAGGGTTTCCAAACTAAACTTGTCATGGTAAGAATTTGTCAAACAATTTGAGTATTATCACTCATGGCTCTCCATGAGTTCTCTAGGGAAGCATGTAGCCAATGTGGCTACACTACAGTAACTATTACATAGTCTCACACCCAAGCTGGGCAAGTGTCTACAGAGACTGGGCACCAACAGGGATCTGGAAAGGCTCTAGATGTGGACAATATTAAGTGGCAGAATGCCTAGGACATAATGCAATACAGCAATTTAAACCATTGCATGGCTCTGTTTGACTAAAGAAGGCAAGGTACCCAAAGATCAGTGGGGATATGATCCACAAAGAACGAGAGATGCCATCTGAGCAAGGATTCGGGGAAGGAAGTAGATTCAAGAGACTTTATGTGCCC
>NW_028034482.1:0-539 GCF_054177405.1 Leptonychotes weddellii | reverse complement strand
TGAAAATTTTATTAAAAAGACTTTAACAGAACAAAAAAATGACAAAAAAATAAAGCCAACCAACCAAACAAACAAAAAAAGTGGAGGGGGGGAAGGAAGAAAAAGCAACCCCACACACACTAGAAATGGAGAAAAGAGTATGATCAGACAGGTGATTAGAACAGAGCCATCCACTAGATTTCGAGTGTATTTTGTTCTGTTAGAAGACACTTCATCCCCAAATTGTAAAGAAAGAAAACTTACATATATACAAAAACAAGATTAAATACATTGAAATGACAGAATGTAACTGGAGAGATGAAAATTTTAAGACTTTAAGGGAACAACAAAAAAAATGACAACAACAAAAAAATAAAGCAAACCAAACAAAAAAAGGGGGAGAAAACAACAACAACAACTACACACACACACAGAAATGCAAAAAAGAATATGATCAGACAGGTGAATAGAACAGAGCCAGACACTAGATTTTGAGTGTATTTTGTGATGTTAGAAGACACTGCATCCCAAAATTGTAAAGAAAGAAAATGTACATATGT
>NW_028034481.1:0-539 GCF_054177405.1 Leptonychotes weddellii | reverse complement strand
ATAGAATTTTGGTGCTACAAAGGATCTGAGGAATGATGGAACATATTTATATTGATTCCTTTTACTTCTTTAATGACATTATAAATGCTCCCATTAGCTTTTTTAGCTGACACCTAGCAAAGAACATTGTATCTTTACCTCTGCCATCAGCAATTTCAGGTCTTAGTATTGCAACTTCATTTTGAGACTAATTATAAATGTTGCCAACCTAACATTGTAGTTTACCTCCTCAAAGCTGCATTAACTTTAACCAAACAGGCTCTAACCCTCAGTGGATACATCCACCACTTGTGTGGAAGACAACTGGATTATAGTTGACCCACTGAGGTTGTCCACTTTCTGACACTTCACTCCTTCATGATGAGTAGGCACTTTATAATTTTATTTCTATTCATATTCCTGATTTCAAACTGTAAGGAAGATGTTTTGCCTACTGTAAAACTACTGGTGGGAGTCACATAATTGAATGTCAGTGTGTAGAGATTTTTTTTTTAAGCAAAAAATAAAAATTCTACAATTTATCAGAGAATAATTTTTAG
>NW_028034480.1:0-539 GCF_054177405.1 Leptonychotes weddellii | reverse complement strand
GAAGGCATTCCTGCGCACGGCAAGTGAACCCATGTCCCCGTGACCCCCACCCACCACAGAGCGGAGGGCCCCCGCCAACATCCTGGCATCATCCCGTGCCATCCGAGACCAGAATCATAGACTCTCGGGGCTGGTGGGAGGCCAGACACAGCACTGGGCTGGAGCACTCTCAGGGGGTGTCCTGGGTGCTGTGGGGGCCCCACCCCCCGAGGCCAGGAGTCCCCAGTTGTGATGGCCGCAGACGTCCCTATGTCGCCCCGTGTCCTGGAGGCGGAGCCGCCCCCGCTAGAACCCCTGCCTCACTCCCACGGCAGACGCGACTCTGGAAGCAGCCAGTCAGATCCGCCTTCAGGGCCCTGGGTCGGCCCTGGGTCGGCCCCCGACGTGTTTGAGGAGCACGGCGACGGGCCGGTGGGGGTCCCGTTCCTGGGCTGGAGTGTGCAGAGCTCTCAGCACAGACACTATTTCTGGTTGCCCAAGCCCTAGAAAGCACAGTTCCCAGCCCTTCCGCTTCCCGGCCAAGAACCAGCAGAGGGTCC
>NW_028034479.1:0-539 GCF_054177405.1 Leptonychotes weddellii | reverse complement strand
GGGCAGAGAGCAAAGACCCAAATATTTGGAGACGGAATGTAATTCAAAAGGGATTATACTGGCCATAAACACGCACACTTCGTGACTTCAAGGTGCATCTCCTACCTCCCTATGTCATAAGCGTAGCAGAGGCTCCTGGGCTGGTGTCACCGCAATTTTAGGTGTCTCGAGGTTCTCAGGAAGGCTCCATGGAAAGACAGAACTCCCTGGAGTTGGATGGGTTCCTGGCCTTGCCCAGGATTTAGATTCCCAGCAAACTGTGTCCAGTGGGGCAGGAGTCCACTGGGGTTGGGGGCAGTGGGCTGAATAATGAAAATGCTTTCAAAGGACAGCCCTGGACACTTATGCACACCTCATCTTATCCAACCCTTAAGGGTACCTGGGCTGGATTTCCTGGAAGAGGAGATCCTACAGTAAACAGAAAAAGAGACCAATTAAAAAAAAGTGATACCGGGACGCCTGGGTGGCTCAGTCGGATAAGCGTCTGCCTTCGGCTCAGGTCACGATCCCAGGGTCCTGGGATCGAGCCCCGCATCGGG
>NW_028034478.1:0-539 GCF_054177405.1 Leptonychotes weddellii | reverse complement strand
GGCCCAGACGCTTGGTTTCATGGCTCACCTGACTTCCCAGGGCCGGGCGCAGCCAGCCAGCTCCCCTCCCCATACCGCCAGCCCCGTGAAGCTACGGTGAGTGCCTAGGCCCAAGGAGGGGACTGGTGGCCACTGTGGGTCACAGACAGAGGAGCCCCACAAGAGGGACAAGGCGCCCGTGGACACCCGCCACAGACCTCCCACTCGGTCCTCAGGGGTCCGGGAGCCCCTGACCACTTACAGCCTGGCCGCCCTTCCAGCCACACCCGGTCCCAGACGGCTTCCGAGAGGTGAGGAGGGCAGGGGCAGAGGGACGGTGCTGTTCTCTTGTCAGCATGGGCGGGGGTGTGACCCACTGGGGGTCCAGGGATCCGGGGACTCAACGGATGGCATGAGGCCCACACCGCGCAGGACGGGCGCCTTGAAGCAGGGCGGTGGCTGAGGAGCGCAGGCAGGCTGACCTCCGGGGCCATTTGCAGACCTTCCAACCCCTAAGTGTCCTAAGTGGAAGCACCTCCGGGATCCCCCACGGCAGGCGC
>NW_028034477.1:0-539 GCF_054177405.1 Leptonychotes weddellii | reverse complement strand
TGTGTGGGATCTTAGTGACTCTGATAGGACTGCCTGGTCCAGGGCCAGCCAATTCCTAGGGTTAGTAAAGCACTCACCTATGAGAGTGACTGTCATATGCAAACCAACCAATTCTGAGTCTGTATACCTCACCGCCTCTCAATCAGGCTCTTACACTCAGAGACATGATTCACCTGTCCTTACCACTCCAAAGCCAAAAAAAAAAAAAGATTTTGTTAAAAATCCATAGTGTGTCTGTCAATAGATGAATGGATAAAGAAGATTTGGTATATATACATACACATATACATACATGCACACACACAATGGAATATTATTCAGCCATAAAAAAAGAATGAAATCTTGCCATTTGCAACAAGATGGATGGAGCCAGAGAGTATAATGCTAAGCGAAATAAGTCAGAGAAAGACAAATACCATATGATTTCACTCATATGTGGAATTTAAGAAACAAATGAGCAAAGGAAAAAAAGAGAGAGACACACAAACCAAGAAACAGACTCTTAACTATAGAGAACAAACTGATGGTTACTGGAGGAG
>NW_028034476.1:0-539 GCF_054177405.1 Leptonychotes weddellii | reverse complement strand
GCTCAGACACGCGCACGCTCAGACGCGCGCATGCTCAGAGACGCGTGCACACTCAGACACGCTCAGACACGCGCACGCTCAGACGCGCACACGCTCAGACATGCTCAGACACGCGCACGCTCAGACACGCTCAGACACGTGCGCACGCTCAGACATGTGCATGTGCTGCTGGCCTTGGGTTCCCGTCTCAGGCATGGAGGGTGTTTTACCAAGCCTGTCCCAAGTTTCAGTGCGAGCCAAATAGCAGAGGGCCAGGGGAAGGGCTGGAACAGGTTGGTAGGAATTGTTGGCATTATTGAAGAAAAAATATTTTCCTGAATTGCAGAGACAGACAGCAAATGACTCTTGAGCGGGTCCATTGAGTCTGCTGATAGTAGCCTGGAAGATGGGGTTTGGTTTACTTTTTAATTATTGTATTTGACTTTGATTTGGGTCAGACGTTTTAAGAAAGTGATTCTCATGACTTTTATGTGTGCATACTCATTCTAGTTCATTTATTTTCTAGCAATCAAAAACACCAAATAGGGCAAGCTGTATTT
>NW_028034475.1:0-10106 GCF_054177405.1 Leptonychotes weddellii | reverse complement strand
GTGTTGTGCTGGAAACTCCCATTGGCGGGATACAGCTCACGTAGATTTCCTTTGCTCACATATTCTCAGTGTCAGAGGCCAGCTCCCGAGAGCTGTGGGCTGTAGTTGGCCATAAGTGGACCAAGAACACTGGTGTCCACGTCCAAACCATTGACATTTCCCTCCTCCCGGGGCAGAGGCCCTATTTACAGTCTCCTATTGACAAAGGAAACGTTGGTGGGTTTCCTCTTCCTGAGGATGAGGCGGGGCCCGCACTCTGCTCGAACCTCCCCTCGCACACAACAGAGCCTCCTTATCTATAAATAGCATCTGTAAAGTCTACAGTTGGAGAGAAAACCAAATTGTTTTTTTGCTTGTCTTTCAAATGAAATATAATCAAGATTCCAATGAGAGGAGAAAGGAAAGATCTTAACGTTTAAATATTTCTGATCTTCTCTCGGGAGAACTACTTAATGGTCAACTTACGCCACAGAAGTAGATGGGTTTAAATTCTCCCTGGCTTTTAAAAGGGGCATAGCTGCAGTCCGTGGGGTTGTATGGACCACATCCCCATATTAGATTCCTGGGGCGGCCGTAACAAGGCACCACAGACTGGGCAGCTGAGACAACAGACATGTATTGTCCCCATCCTGGAGTCTGAGTTCTGAGATCCAGGCGTGGGCAGGGCTGGCTCCCCACGAGGCCCCTCTCCTAGGTGTGTGGACACCCTACTCTCCCATGTCCTCATGTGGTTTCCCTCTGTGCCTGTCTGCTTCCTGATCTCCTCCTCTCTTAGGGACATGGGTCAGATTGCATGGGGGCCACTCCTAGTGACCTCATTCTTCCTTAATCCCCTCCGTAGAGACCCCATCTCTACAGTCACATTCTGGGGTGCTGGGGGCCAGGGCTTCAACATAGGGAATCTGAGGCAGACAGAATTCAGCCCACGACAGCACCTTTATTATGTCTGAGGTACTTGCCACCAACTTGCTCTGCGGTTTTGGAAATTACTGGACCTGTACGGCTTCAGTGTGGAAAGTCTTCTCATCCCGGCCAGAAGACAAACTGTTCTCTAAGCTATAACACTCACGGCCTCTCCCCTCTTTGTTCTAGATTATGCTACATATGTTCTTCTATGTGGAGCATTGAGAGCCACTGTGATTCATGAAGACGCTCTCCCATTGTATCCCCCTGGTCACCTCTCATCTTCTTAAAGGTCACGGACAGATATTGGGGTGTGCTTTTGTCACGCAGTGAATCCAAAGCCTCCTGGAACCATTGAAAAAAGGCTGAAGTTGAATTGGTGATGGGCTGATGGGTGGTGGATATTTCGGTGGCCGAGCAGAAGAGCATGGCTGCAAACTCAAACGTGTCCCCTCTGGCAGGTAGGGGCTGCTCCTGGTGCAAGTGCACATCTGTCCTTGGGCACCGGAAGGCCAGCGGGCTGCACATGCCAAATATCAGTCCTGCAGCCCACGCAGCCTGAGGTATGTACATGTCTGCCCACGGCAAGCTAGTCTTTGGATGGTGCCACCAGACCACATTTCCCTCTACTCAACAGTTTAGTGATGTGTCCAGCCATTCAAGGATCATCTTCTAACTTAAAAAGCCTTAGGGGCTTAATAAAGTACACTTCTGGCAGTTCTAGAAGACTCAAGGGTCCATAACCACATGTCTCGGTTTGTCAGGATGTCTTGCTGCTCCCTCAGGGAGGATGGGGGTGCTTCCAAAACATGGCCAATCGAACACCCCATCGCTGAGCCTACTACTTAGTTTTCTCTCTTTTTGTGGCAATTTTTCTTGGTATTTATTAATTCATAAGGGAAACTTGTCTTGTCCTTAGGAAGAATAGTCCCAGCAATGTCAGGCTTAAAGGCTAGACTGGTTATGCTGGTCACAGGCGGTTGACAGATTCATTGTGAAGCCAAAAATATAATAACCACAAACTCGTCTCCTACAGAGTCTTTACCGTGTAGTTCTAGAAACATCCGGGTTTGCCAGTTGCCTGGTGGCAGCGAAGCTCTCCCATCCTGAGCGGGGAGTGGAGGACCTACCCTGCCCCCTCTGGAACTCAGTCAGTTGGGGTGTAACCAGTGTCTCCTGATTTCCTTAAAGCATTCATGGGACCTGGTGACAGACAGAGCTGGTTCTCAAGGGAAACAAGTGCTTCCTTAATAAGTGCGACTTCATCCGACCTCCCCACCTCCCTGGGCCAGAGTGTGCTCAGCTTTCCAGGACAGGGGGCTGCATTGGATTAGCTCTGCAGTCCCTTGGGGCACCAATGTGACTTTGTGGTAGCCCACAGAACCCATAGCCATGTCTACCCTGAGAAAATGGTGCGTCTCCAGATGACTGGTCTACTGCACCTGGAATGACTGTGCTCATTTTGTGGAAACTGTGTCCCTTTTTGCATCGGGTGTGGGAAGGCAGGGATCGCCCAACATGCATGGTGTGTGCAACCCCAGCCCTGGATTTATCTGACTTCTCCTGTTTATTCTCTCTTTGACCTGATGTCCTCATATTCTTTTCTTTAAATTTAAAATGGGTAAATTTATATTTTGAATAAGTAATGCATATATATGGTTCCGATATTTACAAATCATGGACGGTAGAGAGCAAAGTCTCCTTCCCAAGTCCTCTTCCTTCTCCCGGCCCTTCCCCTAGCCCCCGGGGCACCACTATTGGAAGTTTCTAGAGATGCTCCTTTCCAGGGATCTTTTAGGCACAAGCATGCGTATGGATGCTGGGAGAATCAGGAAGGAGTCAGATACACGTTACAGGAAATTGGAGGAAGGGGGATCCTTACCATGTAGTGGCAAAAAGTTTAGTGAAATTGTTGGTGGAGAGGAGAACCTATAAGCAGTGAAGTTGGTCGTGTAGCTAAGAGTATTTCCAAGCACAGTGTTAAAGGTGTGGGCTGTTTTATTCTTGTTGCTCCTAGTGACACATGTGAGGAAAGAGATTAATTGAGGGAAGAAAATTGAACAAAAGGAACCAAGATCTGATGATTCCGAGCAACCTCAGCCTCCCAGACGATGCTAGAAATGCTCAAGTGAAGAGATTCTCCAGCTGAACATGAAGAAGCAAGCCACCAGGAGCCTTACAGCTTCTAGGAAATGAGTTCTGCCAACACCACGTGAACTCAGGAGAGGACCCTGAGCTTCAGATGAGACCCCAGCCCCCGCCCAAACCTGACTGCAGCCTTGGGAGACCCCGAGCTAAGCCACGCCCAGACTCCTGATGCATGAAAACTAGGAGATAAAGAACGTGTGTTGCTTTAGCTGGGAAGTTCGTGGTCATCTGCTGTAGAGCAATGCAAAACTAGTCATGCATCTTAGGACTTTACAGTTGACACACTGAGCAGAAAGATAAATAAAGCCAAGCTTAGGATCTCTGATTATGATCTCTTACGCCCATAATAAGGAGGTGGTTTTTGTAGTTGTTTTGGGATTATCATCTCAGAAGCCCAATAGAGTAATTCACATTTTCTGAATATTATCCGCAGAAAACCATGAATCGACCAAGATATTAACCGTATACCTGCAGGGATAATGTTGCCGGCATGGAGAAGGCAATTTTTTACCCATGATGGAATGGTCTAGAAGCATACAAATGTGGCAACCGCTGTTTTCATTGGGACGTTCTTGGACACTAACTCAGGGAGAGATGTTTGGGTGGCCGCTAGAGGCCGCACTCACCTGTGCTTAACCCAGGTATCAGACTCGCTGGCTTGCTCCGTGTAGTTCTCAGGTAGGAAGCCTCGGCAGCCTGTCCGCTGGGAGATCCCAATCACCCAGCCCTCGCTGGCTTCCTCCTGCTGAGTGGGGTCCACGAAGATGTAGTCGCCAGGACTTAGTGTAAGCTCGTCCACGTTCTGAGGTTTGTACTGGAAGAGGGCCCTGAGGGTCTGGAAAAGACGCAAGTGTTTTCCTTGAAGGCACTCCAAGGCCTTTGTCTGATGATAGATACTAGCATATAGGAGAATATGGCCCAGGATTCTTGGGATCAGTTTGGAAATGAATTCTGGTGTCTGTCTATCTATCTATCTATCTATCTATCTATCTATCTATCTATCATCTATCTCTTATCACTATTTACTGGTCTCTAATACGAAAGATCTTAGAGCATATTTAGACTTTCACATCCACCTTCCTTGGCATGAGATTATTTATAGCTTCTCATACAACATGGAACATGGTGGATTTATTCATGCTAATTCCATGGGTCTGAAAGGGAGCACTGCCTACTTTCCATGTAAGCTAATCAATTTGCGGGGAGGAAGTCTTGCAACGAGGCTTCACTGAAATCATCATTTAAACAAATTAATAAGCAATACAACATATTTGTAAATTTTTGCAACAGTCCATTTTTTATTGCCAACAATGCTACCGTTGCTTTTTCCAATTTTTTTTGTGTCTGCAACTCATATATAAAAGAATGCTAGTTCCAAATTGCACAAAAGGGGGAATGATTTAAAAAACAATAGACGGTCTTCCTTTTCCTGAAACACCTCCAGAGGAGGGCTCCTGGGGGTCAGTGCTCTGCCGGGTGGGAACCATTTGTTCCCGTGCGCTGCTCTGGGTGAGGCTCCCAGGCCTGGGTTTGCTCACCTGGTAGTGCACGAAGCGCATGTCTCGGGAGTAGAGCACTGCGGTCCACTGGCAGCTGTGGCCCGGGCGGATGGCTCTGGCCAGCTGCTCTAGTGTCCTCTGGTGGTGGGGGTAGAACTTGTGGGCCAAGGTCAGATGCAGCTGCTTGGTGCAAGGCTTCACGGTGCAGTCTGTGAGATCAGGTAAACACAAGGATGATGCGTGCTTTAACCCACACCATCGGCACTGCATTTCCAGGATGGCCACGCACCCAGGATGGCCACGCACCCAGGAGGGGTGGTGCAAAGCCTTTCTGCATGGCGCTTCCTGCCTCCGCCCACTCCTTCCCCCTGGGCACTGGGGCTTTCTTGGTAAGGCAAGGACTCCCCCCCAGACTGTGTAGTCTCCAGAGTTCAGCTTACAGAGGGGATGGTGGGTACTGCAGATCTTACAAGGAGCAGGAAAGAGGAGGGGTAGAGATATGGGTTGGGGGTGTTTGGAGCCTGTGGATTTGCTAGCTGGTTGCCCAAACAGTTGACTAAAATGGATGCAGTAAACAGCCTCTCCTTCATTCCCTCGGTGCGCACATTACCCATTGGCCTGGACCGGTAGCCCGGCGCTCTAGCTCAACGAGGTTTGGTTCAGCCTCAGAGTCTCAGGAAGAAAACACCACAGGCAATGCACCTGTGTCAAACACGACAGCATCTCTACTATTTCGCTCCCTTCGGTGAAGCAGGAAGCCCTCGGAGCAGCCAGCCCCTGGTCTTTTTGGCTGGCCTCTGCCCTGGTGGCCCCAGCCCTCCCGGTCCTCATTCCTGAGCCCTGACGTCGGCCAGGTTCTGCTTTCAGCTGGGTCACAAAGGAGTGCGTGTTCCGGGGAGGCGGAGACCGACGGGAACACACAGATTTGGTCTTAGGTAGACCTCCTTCTGGTAGGTGACCTTGGAAGCATCTTGGCCTGACTCAGCTTTCGTTCTGATGGCAACAGCTTGGGGACAGTGACCACCACCTGCTGAGGCTGCACTAAAACCAGGCTCTTCGTTCACATCTCTGGGCGTCTTTTAGTAAATACTGGTCACCTGCCACCCCTCCCATGGGCAACCCATACAGCAGACAGGATTGGGGGTTCTCCCCTGGAAAATGTCACCAATGTTGCAGTTGCTTCCTGGACCCAGACCCGCCAGCCCCACCGATGTCTCCCATCCCCTACGCCAGCCTTTAGCAGCAAACAAGAAACTGTCGAGGTGAGAGGCTGAAATTGAGACTGTGTGTGGGTGGTGGGGAAATTCCTTCTTTAGGTGTTTGAGCCTGCGGGGAGGATGGCCTTGCCACGTGAGTCAGCGTGGCCTGGGAAAGACCCACGCTCAATGTCATCTGAGTTACCAGTGAACCACACACGACTTCTGAATGGGCCCTTGTGTTGTCTGCTCCCCACAGCCCCTGCCTGTGGGGGCGTTTCACTGGGGGGTGGGGGGCCCACTTGCCCGGAGAGGGGCCCAGGACACGCTGAAGCTGAAAGGCCCCTCCCCACCCCTCGGGGTCAGGCCCAAGGCACAGGTGTGGCAGGGCAGGGCAAGAGAAGTGCAGGGCTGGTCAGCAGGAACCCAGGTGGGGCTGAACGAGACAGGGCTGGCCCCACGTTCCAGCTCCGACCACTGCTTAGGGGACTCGGTTGCTTTCCTGGGGCTGTTGTCACAAATGGCCACGGACTACGGGGCTTGAACCAACAGAAGTGTGTTCTCTCACAGCCTGGAGGCCAGAAGTCCAAAATCCAGGTGTGCTGCCCTCCCTCTGAAGGCTCTGGGCAGTGTCCTTCCTGCCGCATCAGGTTCCCGGGGCTCCTGGCGCTCCTTGGCTTGTGGCCGCGTCCCCATATCTCTGCCTCCCTCCTCCCGTGGCCTCCTCCCTGTATCTCTGGGTGTCCTCTCCTCTCTTAGAGGGACATCAGTCACTGAATGTAGGGCCCACCCGACTCCAGTCTGGCCTTGTGTTAACTAATTATATCTGTAGAGACCCTATTTCCAAATAAAGTCCTTTTCTAAGGTTCTGGGTGGACAGAAATTTTAGGGGACACTTTCACCCCATGACAGTGACCTTGGGTGGGCATGCTACTCTTTATAAGTGCCGTGCCTGCTCCGCGGCAAGGAGCCGACAGGGCATGGCATGATGAGACCATGTTGTCCTTTGGAGGCAAGGAGATTGAAGAGCCACCTTTGACTCTTGTTTATATGAAGGACACCGATCTGCAAAGACACGGGGTAAGCCAATAATCATCCAGCAAATAGAATCCCGGAGTCCAGAGGCACACCTCCAGGTGGAAATCCAGGATTCGGTGACCTCCTGATGTGGCCAGATCTGTGTCCAGGCGTGTCTGAGAATGGGGTCTCTGGACACCTGCAGAGGGCAGGGCGGGGGGTCCCCACCAGGGCACTTGGAGTCACAACGCTGAATGCTTTCCGTGTGCCAGGACCGATGGGGAAGCCCCACAGAAACAGGCTGTGCTGTTAGAAGGGCCAGACGCCTCACCGATTTGCAGAGAAAGAAGAGCGAGTCCTGGAGCTGATAAGGCTCAATGAAGGCCTAGCGCTAACCAGAGACTCCAGAGGAACTCTCGTCTTCGGAGGTCGAGTCCAGAGTCCCTCCCATGAACCCCAGCTGGAGCCCGTCTCTAGACCAGCGCAGGTGCTGGGGGAAAAGGGAGGTTTGCAGATCCTCAAAGTGAGTCTAGACAATCCTTCCCCAAGAGGCCAAGGAAAAAAGACCATGCTCCTCCCTAAAACATTACCAAAAACCAAGTAGGACTTGGTTTTACACACAGCGCTGACCCCAGGAGGGGATCTGCCCAAGGTGGGCTTGGGGCTGGGAAGCCCCCGATCCCCCAGCACGGGCACCAGCCTGCAATCCACCGTCTTCACGTGGCCACTCAATGTCCCCTCCTGGGACAGTTTCCCAGGGCAGCTGGAGAGTGCCAAGTGTTCTCAAAAACCACATCGATGCAAACAAAGGTATTCCTACTTAGAGAAAAGATGACCGCTGGTTCTCGGAGTCTGCTTTCCTTTTGAAGGACATCCTGGCTCATTAGATTTAGCTCCAGCCAAACTGTTCAGCCTCGGACTAAGGCCATGTCAGAGGAGCTGGCTGGAAAGGGAGAGGTGAGGATGGAAACGTCCCGGGCCAGGGTGCGTGTGTGCCCAGAGCCCAGCTCAGCCAGCCGTCTGGCCGCCACGGCAGCAAGGAGCAGCCTGCACCCCCACCGTACCCGAGGAGCAAGCTTGGCCCGAGGCGCAGAGCGGTCACTCCCTATTAACCGCGCCTTTCATGTGCAGGTGTCCAGGGCTGCCTACCTGCTAAGACAGAGGCTTCTGTAGCGAACATTATGGCAAACTCCCGGATGACGTCTGCAGGGCTGTCGTTCACGAAGAAGCCCAGGTAGCTGATGGAGGAGTGGAGAACCAGAGGGACGACCGAGGGGAAGGAGCCCAGGATCCTGTCCCCAGCTCTCTTTAGAGCCTCATACAGACATTCCACCTTGTGGTCTTCACACTAAGGGAGAGGAGACAGAGGATGTGCTTTCTCGCCTTTTGTTAGAAGGGCAATTATTAACTTAGTAAAAATCATGCAGCCAACTGAGCCTATTTCTGATCACGATGCTGGAATGTAATTTATTTTGTCCATGTGTTTGGGGTTATGGATTTGTTCTTTACCCGGTCCTCAGTTTCTTAGAGATTTCGGGTAAAATTCGAAATGGAATATCCTTTAAGTGTCTGGGTTGGAAGTCACTTGTCACCCTAGCTACCTCCCGTCCCTCCATGTCATGTCAACTCAACCCACAGCTGTGGTCAGCATTGCATCATTTGGCTTCTGGAGGTTTCCCATGGACTCCGAGGCAGTCACGGGCATGCACTGCTCAGAGCTCACAGTGAGGAGGATAGTGGCCTAAGTCCCCAGCATCCGGCCACGTTCCTGCGGTGACCGTGCCCGTCACTGCCCCTGATGTGGTTTCCTTGGAGGTGGTCTGGGCTCCCAGGCTCCCTGTCAGCCGGCTGTCCTGCTCGGAGCAGTGTTGGCGGGCTGAGGTTCTGCCGCCTCGTCCTCCCCCGCTCTCCTGCCTGTCCCTTTCTTCTTTGTCCTTCACAGGTGTTTCTCCCAAATAAATCTCTTAGCACTTCTAATTCCAGCTTGGGGTCTGCTTCGTGGGGGGACCGTGAACCAACACAGGCTCTGACCCAGTCTCCCCACTGCCCCCCAGTTCACTGCACACAGTTCAGTCTGACCACGCTACCTAATGCCATGCTCCTGCCATGCCACCCTCCACCCCGAGGCGGCAGGTGCTCCCCCTGTCACCCGCAGAGTGCTGTCTACACTGCTCAGCCTGAGCGCCAGGGCCGCGGGCACTGATCAGAGCCCTCAGTGCACTTCCCCCTCCTGCCTCCGGGGCTCAGCGTTGCCCCAGCCACTTCCTGGGCTTGAAGACCTTCCTGCATGTGGAAGACCCACGTGGCCACATGGGACCACGGTGAAACCATAGTGAAACCCAGACCCTTCCCCCCCACTCCCCCTCCCGCCCCCGGCAGGAAATCGGCCCAAGCCCTGCTCTTCCTGGCAGCTGGTTCCCTCCGAATTTCCCACAGCACCTTTCATCCTCTGAGGAACCAGCTGCATTGTAGTTTTAATATGCATTTTTATGTCCCCTTCTGATCAGCTGGCTCTATTCGTCCGTCTATTACATCTTAGCGGCCCTTGTGGGGCCTGGGGAAGCACATGACGTATGGAGAGTGTGACCTTGAATAAGTGACCGTCTGTCCACATTGTATCTCTGGGGCTCAGGTAAGTGGAAGCACAGAGTCGTTACAAACAGAGCTGCGGGGGGACATCTGCTCGTGGAGGCTGAGCGTTGCCTTCTGCAGCATCAAAGGCAGAGACTCAGTCCCTCTGCTGCTCTTCTGCCAGGAAGGGTGCTCGGCCAGCCCCGGCAGGGTTGGACGTGGGCTGGGGGTCGGTGGGGCGGCTGACACGAGAGAAGGGAGGGGTGCGTGTGTGTATCTACGTCCGTGTCTGTGTGGGTCACGTGGGGTGTGTGTGTGTGTGTGTGTGTGTGTGTGTCTGTGGGGACACATGCGTGCTGGGTGCAAGTCCCAGGGGGTTGGGAAGACGAGCTGGGAGGCCAGGTGGCCCCTGGCTGCTGTGACGAAGCGTGCCCATTTCTAAGGTTACTTTCATCCCTGGCTTTGGCTGCCTTCCTTTCCCTGATGAGCTACCCAGGACACGCAGGAAGGAGCCTGACTGTCACAAATGCTGTTGCTGGCAAAGGAGGGGGACCAACTCACACCGGTTTGCCCGGGACTTTCCTGGTTTTCGCGCCAGAAGTTCTGTGCCTTGGGACTGTGCTAGTCTCGGGGTGCAAAGAGCAGTGAGGCATCTACCTCCTCTCGAGGGGTTAGTCTCCTAAGGGATGCAGGGTGGCACCAGACACATTGCCACAGCACGTGGACAGTGCCACTAGACACACAAGCAACACGATGGTGGGAGCACAAAGGG
>NW_028034474.1:0-539 GCF_054177405.1 Leptonychotes weddellii | reverse complement strand
TACTGTTTTCCAGAGTGGCTGCACCAGCTTGCATTTCCACCAACAGTGTAGGAGGGTTAGGAGAACATTTTATAATCTAGCATTTGGGAGAAACTTTCTAGGAAAAAAACAAAATTTAGAAGTCATAAAGGAAAAGATCGTCAGTTTTGAATAAAGGAATTGTATACTTCTGTACAATGAGATTAAAAGACAGGTTGCAACCTACATAAACATACTTGCTGCATATATAGCAAATAGATTCATATTCTATAAAAAGCTTCCACAAAATCAATATGGCAAATACATATAACTTGTAGAAAAATTAGCAAAGGATGTGAACAGATAATTCAAAGAAAACAGCAAAAAAAAAGGCTTATAAAAATCTGGAAGGATTTCCAACCTTATGAATAAAAGATGCAAATTAAGACTAGTTTTTTGCCCATCAGACTGGCAACAAATAAAAAGGTCGATACTATCCAGTGTTGATAGGGATAGGATTAAACAGGCACTTTCCTAGTGTTGCTAGAAATGTAATTTAGTTCTACATTTTTAGAGACAAA
>NW_028034473.1:0-539 GCF_054177405.1 Leptonychotes weddellii | reverse complement strand
CATTTCTCTTCAGACAACAAAGGGAAATGATAATGGGGACATAAAATGGGAAAAAATGTTTCACTTGAAACAACTGGAGAGCTGGTTGGTAAGCTTCACAACTAATTAAGAAAGCTAAGTAAGAAAATAACATCTAAGAATCACAGAACTTCATAGCCAGGGCAGAACTAGAGGCCATCTAATTTATCCCTCTTCTTAATCAAATTTTGACAAATTGCAATGGAGATCATTGCTGAAGATGGTGGAAGAGCTGGAGCAACTAAAGCAGAGTTCCTCCAAAACTAAGATAGTATGAGGCATATTATGTTTCAACACTGAACACCTGATAAAAGGTGGCTGAAAATTGAAGTTTTACCTTATGAAAGAGAGGCTTGAGGTTTGCATATATGTGTTTTGCGTGCATGTGTATTTCATAATCATCGAGGCATCTCCAGTACAGCAAATTCTGTGTGAGCAGAGATGGATGACCTATATGATTCTCACAGCCATTTCTCAACATTTTCAGCACCCTGCCTTATATTTCAACATATTTCAGAATA
>NW_028034472.1:0-539 GCF_054177405.1 Leptonychotes weddellii | reverse complement strand
TTTTTCATTCCACTTCTATAGATTGAACACTCAACTTAGATGACACAAACCCCTACTTACTAGATTTGAGGACCTCAACCACTTCATTAGGGTCCCTCAATTTTTTTTTTTTTATATTCTCAAGGACTCATTTCATGAATCATCTAAGTATGAGGCAGGATAATTTCTTGGCTATAATCAGAGCTTCTGGAGTCAGACAGATTTATTTAAATTATGGCTCTTCTAGTTACTGGCTGTGGCACTTTCAGAAAACGTGAGTAGATGCTAATTGTCATAGCAGTAATGCCTACCTACATCATAAGGTCTCTGAGAGTGTTAAATGAGATGATTCATGTCATCCCTGCTACACCATAAGTGCCTAGCCATGTTAAGCATGAGAATGATCATCATCACTATTAACATAGTTATTAATTAATGATATCGTTGTTACTATTATTATGACCATTAAAATCAGTTTGTTAGGTACAGTCCCATTGAGATAGCTGTCTTTGCTGGTCTAGAAAGGAGCCTGAGTGATGACAAAGGTATATAGCGTGGGC
>NW_028034471.1:0-539 GCF_054177405.1 Leptonychotes weddellii | reverse complement strand
ATGGAACACTACATCAAAAACTAATGATGTAATGTATGGTGATTAACATAATATAATATAATAAAATTTAAAAAAATCAAAAAAAAAAACTCCAACCAAAACAGATTTTCTTTTGAAAATTCCTTGAGAATTCTTACAACAACTGGCTTGCATTTTCCTTGGGGCCACAGTGGGGCAGCTGATCCATTAAATGAAGCATGTGCCACAACCATTCAGGACCTGGGCAGGAGTCCTTGCAGCCCTAACATGTACAATGTGAAATAAGAATTGCCTACAGATAATAAGTAAGGAAGAGACACAGGCAGCTCTAATTGTAACATCAAGCTTTTAGACAGTAACTGTAACTGTCCTCTGTGAAGCGCCTGCTATGCATACGGAACCACACATTCTCCAGGGAGGATCTCGGGAAATCCTCACACGTTCACGAAGCAGGCATTATTATCACCAGCAACATCGCCACTTCCTAACTAAGGAAACTGAAGTCAGATGCCAGTGAATGGTAGCTTTGGGATTTGAGCCAGGTCTATCTGATGCTACAA
>NW_028034470.1:0-539 GCF_054177405.1 Leptonychotes weddellii | reverse complement strand
TAGATTATGGGATACAAATTGGTAGCAAGGTAGGAATGCATAAAAGCAAATCCAACAACAGAAAAAGTCATCATATGCCAAAGTTTGATAGCAGTGTGGTCTCCAGATCTCAAATGGAAGGACTACGGATCTGGGAGTTCCTTCCCTAAGGATTTCCAAACTAAACTTGTCATGGTAAGAATTTGTCAAACAATTTGAGTATTATCACTCATGGCTCTCCATGAGTTCTCTAGGGAAGCATGTAGCCAATGTGGCTACACTACAGTAACTATTACATAGTCTCACACCCAAGCTGGGCAAGTGTCTACAGAGACTGGGCACCAACAGGGATCTGGAAAGGCTCTAGATGTGGACAATATTAAGTGGCAGAATGCCTAGGACATAATGCAATACAGCAATTTAAACCATTGCATGGCTCTGTTTGACTAAATAAGGCAAGGTACCCAAAGATCAGTGGGGATATGATCCACAAAGAACGAGAGATGCCATCTGAGCAAGGATTCGGGGAAGGAAGTAGATTCAAGAGACTTTATGTGCCC
>NW_028034469.1:0-539 GCF_054177405.1 Leptonychotes weddellii | reverse complement strand
TTTGGCATAGCTTCTTAAAATGGCCCTATTCTTATGCAGGAGGGTGAGCTTTGGTTTAGATATAATAGACAAGATTCTTCCTATGCAATGTATGCAGAAACATTGTTCAAACAAAGGGAGTAATTTTGGTTAGGGAACATCTCTTCTACATATCCCATTGATTAACTGTTTGAATGATCAGCTTCTATTTTGCAACAAATCATACCACCAATAAATCTACAAATTCTAAGCTGGGAGAGTTAAGTGCAACTCCACTGGGAGAAGATACCTGGAAGCTTGTGTTTGGTTCCTCCTGAACTTTGCTCCGTGTGCATTTTCCCTTCTTTGAGTTTAATCTGTATCCTTTCACTGCCATGAACTGAGACCATGAGTATAACAGCTTCTGAGTCCTATGAGTCCTTCTAATGGATCATCCAGAGTGAAGATGGTGGGCTTGGAGACCCCCAGTACAGCTTGTTCACAAAGAGATTTGAGGTTTGACTTTCCTTCTGATAGAAAGTTTGCAGGCCTTCTACTTAGCTTTTTCTTCTTAGCATAGA
>NW_028034468.1:0-539 GCF_054177405.1 Leptonychotes weddellii | reverse complement strand
GGTTCCCACTGAGGGTGGAAAAAGAGATGTAAAACTTTCTCTCCACTGGAACATGCGTCCTGCTAATCTCGGTCTGGTTAATGCCTCCTTAGCTTTCAGACCTTAGCCCTAAGCCCTTTTTCAAGGAAGCCTTCTCTGATTTCCTCTACTACCCTGGCCACCATCACTAGACCAAGGCAGAGCCCAGTTATAAGTGGCCATATCTTCATATAATTTTTTTTCACACGGTTATGGCAGGTTTTTAAAAATATATATGTCTTAGGGGCACCTGGGTGGCTTAGTCAGTTAAGCATCCAACTCTTGATCTCAGCTCAGGTCATGATCCCAGGGTCGTGAGATAGAGCCCTGCATCGGGCTCCACGCTGGGCATGGAGCCCGCTTAAGATTCTCTCTCTCTCTGCCCCTCCCCACCCCATATGTGCATGCATGGGCTCCCTCCCCCCCCAAAAAAAGTATGTTTGATCCCATGAGAGACAGGATCACGCTGAGTTTATCACAGCTGCATCCCTACCTGCCTCATGGTAGATGCTCAGAAACAT
>NW_028034467.1:0-539 GCF_054177405.1 Leptonychotes weddellii | reverse complement strand
TGTGTGGGATCTTAGTGACTCTGATAGGACTGCCTGGTCCAGGGCCAGCCAATTCCTAGGGTTAGTAAAGCACTCACCTATGAGAGTGACTGTCATATGCAAACCAACCAATTTTGAGTCTGTATACCTCACCGCCTCTCAATCAGGCTCTTACACTCAGAGACATGATTCACCTGTCCTTACCACTCCAAAGCCAAAAAAAAAAAAAGATTTTGTTAAAAATCCATAGTGTGTCTGTCAATAGATGAATGGATAAAGAAGATTTGGTATATATACATACACATATACATACATGCACACACACAATGGAATATTATTCAGCCATAAAAAAAGAATGAAATCTTGCCATTTGCAACAAGATGGATGGAGCCAGAGAGTATAACGCTAAGCGAAATAAGTCAGAGAAAGACAAATACCATATGATTTCACTCATATGTGGAATTTAAGAAACAAATGAGCAAAGGAAAAAAAGAGAGAGACACACAAACCAAGAAACAGACTCTTAACTATAGAGAACAAACTGATGGTTACTGGAGGAG
>NW_028034466.1:0-539 GCF_054177405.1 Leptonychotes weddellii | reverse complement strand
GCTATAGTTTTGCCTTTTCATGAATGTAAAATAAGTAGCATCAGACACTGTATAAAGCCTTTTGTGTTTGGCCTCATTCATTTAGCATAAATAATGCCTTGGGGATTTATCCCTGTGGTTGCATGTATCAGTAGTTCATTTCTTTTTATTGTTGATTAGCATTTCATTGTACGGATATAACAAAAGTTGTTATTCCTTAACCAGTTGCTGGACAATGGGTTCTTTCTAGCTTTTAGCTATTATGAATAAAGCTGCTGCAAACATTCATGTGGACTTGTTTATAATTCTCCCCAGTAATACCCAGGAATGGGACTGCTGGATTATATGGTTAAGTATATGCCTAACTTTATATACATCTTTCAAACTGCTTTCCATAGTGACTGTACCAGGTTGCACGTGTGCCAGCAACGTCTACGGATTCTGTTGCATCACATGCTGCACAACAGGATGTCAGTCTTTTTAATTTTGGCTATTCTAGTAGATGTGTAGTGGAATCTCATGATAGGGTGACACTAAGTGTAATTATATGGTAAGGCAGT
>NW_028034465.1:0-539 GCF_054177405.1 Leptonychotes weddellii | reverse complement strand
CTCTGACCTTGAGGAGTTTATTCTCTATTGGCAAGTCTGATGGCACATCTGCGAATTAACCTGAAGCTGGTTACAAAGCAACCAACCCCGCAGATGGAAAATGAAAGCACAGTGGCTAAGGCACACCAAACAACAGGGCATCAAGATGGAGTTGGGGCAATCAGGGAAGGTTTCCTGGAGGAGGTGGTTTTTCAAGGGAATGTTAGAGGATGCAATATACCCAGTTATCAGAGACATGAGAAGCCTATGTTCTGAAAAGATGTGAACTAGTCACAAAAGGAGGAAGGACCTGGGGAGCAGGGGAACAGGAGTGCGGGTGAGGGTCGAGTAGGGAAGGAATTGGGTTTGCTTTACTTTGAGCAGATGGTCTAAAGAAGAGAATGTCCTGGGATGTGCTTGGAGAGACTGTGTGGTTGCATTTGGAGGAGAGCTTTTCCTCCAAAAGAGGAAACCCTGGCTTTTCCCAGTATCCCACTCTGCCATCCTGACCCTGACTGCCCTGGGTTTCCACATTGTCACAAGATGGCAGCCATAGCTCC
>NW_028034464.1:0-10108 GCF_054177405.1 Leptonychotes weddellii | reverse complement strand
CTGTCTCAGTTACCCTAGCTGTTAGATTATCTAGATTGGATTGGATCTCATTTTTAAGTTCTGCCAATTCAGCTTTCATTTCTGCCCTTAGAGACTCTATGTTGCCATTAATTGATTTCTCCATTCTAGCTATTGTCTTCACAATTGCTATCCTGAATTCCATCTCTGATATCTTGGTTATATCTGCATCCATTTGTAAATCTGCAGCATAAGTCATAATCTCTGAGTCTTTTCTATTTTGGGGGTTCCTCCTCCTAGTCATTCTGTTGATGGGTGGTTGAGGGAATGTATAGAGTCCAAATTATTGACCAGAACCCAAGCAAGATGCACCTGTTTTCTAGGGACCTTAGGTTTGCTGGCCTCTTGTTTTCCCAGCCTGTCTTCTGGGGGAGGGGCCTGCCATGCTGTTACTCAGGCAACCCTGTTTGGGCAGAATTGCCCTGCCCCCCTGTGGCGAGGTATGGGCTCAGTGGGAATCAGCTTTTGGGGCTTTTGTTCTCTGGTGGCTTTCCCTGGTGGTTTTCAACATCTCTTCCACGAGTCAGAGCAGAAGAGACCGTTTCCAACTGTCTGCCTCAGAGCAGAGAGATCACAGTCTGTTCTTCAGTGAGCTCTCCAGGCCACACTGTCTCCATTTCTGTCGGAGCTGCTATAAACTGCAGCGTCCTGGGTTGTGCGCCCCTTGCAGCGCTCCCAGTCCTGTCTCTAGATTGGGGCATGTCTCTGCCCTTTGTGCTTCTAAAACCGCCAGCCGCTCCCAGTTCCCATGCGTGACCCCGCTGCTCTGGGTTTCCGCCCCAGGGGCTGCCCTAAAGTCCTTTCCCTGCCACTACCAGTTTGCGAGTCTGTGCCCTGTCCCCAGTGATTGAGGCTGTCACTCACCGGTGGTGTAGGATCCCCACGGCCAGGCTCCCTCCCGCTCCCATTTATCCTCCAATATCTGCCCATGGAATCATGGCTCCCCGCTTCTTACCTCGAAACCAACTGCCTGCGATATTCTGTTTGTAGAGATCCAGATCTTCTTACATCTCAGGCTGATTTCGTGGGTGCTCAGAGTGGTCTGGTAGAGATCCAGCTCAATTCCGGGGACCAGTTGAAATAGGGTCCCCTACTCCTCCGCCATCTTTCCTTCCCCGCCTGTTTGTTTTAAAGATTTTATTTGAGAGAAGGTGAGAGAGCGAGAGTGAGCAAGTGTACAAGTTGGAGGAAGGGGCAGAGGAAGAAGAAGAAGCAGACTCCCTCCTGAGCAGGGAGCCTGATGTGGGGCTTGATCCCAGAACCCTGAGATCATGACCTGAGCTGAAGGCAGATGCTTAACCAACTGAGCCACCCAGGCACCACTTGATTTAGCTTAAAAATTTTATTATGATAAGAACACTTAATCTGAGATCTACTCTCTTAACAATTTTTAAGTGTACCACATAGTGTTGTATTGATAGATAAAATGTTTTACAACAAATCTCTAGAACTTGTTCATCTTGCTTAGCTGAAACTTCATGCCCATTGCTTATTAACTACCCATTTCCCCCTCCTTCATTCCCTGGCAACCACCATTCCACTCTTTGATTCTATGAATTTGACTGTTTTAGATTTCATATTTGTCTTTCTATAACCATCTTATTTCAGTATAATGTCCTTAAGGTTCAAGCATGTTGTTGTATATTGCAGAATTTCCTTCGTTTTTAAAGCTGAATAGTATTCCATTATATGTATATACCACATATTCTTTATCCATTTATCTCTTGATGGACATTAAGATTGTTTCCATATTTTGGCTATTGTGAATATGCTACTGTTTCTGTAAAAATGCCATTGGGATTTTGATAGGAATTGCATTGAATCTGTAGATCACTTTGGGTAGTATGGACATTTTAACAATATTAAGTTTTCTAATCCATGGACGTGGGATCTTTTCATTTGTGCGTTCTTTAGTTCATTTTCATCAAAATATTTTGTATTAACATTCAGATCTTTCACCTTTTTAGTTAAGTGTATTCTTAAGTGTTTTATTCTTTTAGGTGCTGTTATAAATGGGACCATTTTCTGAATTTTTTTCAGATAGTTTGTTGTTAGTGTATAGAATGAACAAATTTCTATATACTAGCATTAACAATATAAAACAAGTTTAAAACACAATAGCATTTACAATAGCCATGAACAAATAAAATACTTACATGTTATGCTAAAAAACTACAAAATACAAAATGAACTAAAAGAAAACCTAAATAAATGGAGAGACATACTGTGTTTATGGGTGGAATTTAGAGGGGAAACAGTTGTGTTGAAACAGTTGTACATAGATAAGGAAAAAGAACCTTGACAGTAACTTCCATCCTATACAAAAATTAAATCAAAAAGGTCATAAGTCAAAACATAAAATGTTAAACTATAAAATATATTGGATGGGCGAACATCAGAGTAAATGCTACAGAATAAAGGATCAGTGAACTTGATGACAACTCAGGTAAAAAAAAAGATGTCCAAAATGGAATACAGAGGGAACTACTTTGAATAGAACAGGACATCATTGCTCTGTGAGAAAATATCAAACTGTATAATATGCATGTAATCACAGTCCCAGAAAAAGTGATGCAGAATAAAATCTGAACAAAATAGCATATAAAATTTATTATAGAATAACATTTCCTAACCACAGCAAAATGATAATGAAGAATAGCAAACCATAAATATTAAAAGCTAGAAAATTCCAAGCAGAATAAATATCTTGAAAACCACACTTATGCACAAATATTTAAACTGCTGAAAAACAAACAGGAAAACCCTAAAAGAAAAATAAAGAGAAAATTATAAATGATTTGGGGGTGGGAAGGTGATTTGAGGGCGGCAGAATTATTACATGTGGTTGAACATAAGATTAATAGCCACTTCTTCTCAGAAACAATGCAGGCCAAAGTATAGTGGAATGACATCTTCAGATTGCTACAAAAAAAAACAAAAACAAAATAACCTGTCAATTTAGAATTCAATATTCAGTGGAAGTATAGTTCAAAAATGAAAGTAAAATAAAGACATTTTCTCACAATAAAACTGAGAGAATTTAGTAACAGCAGATATGTACTATCAGATATGCCAAAGAAAGTTTTTCAGGTAGAGGTAAAAAGAAACAAGTTGGAAACCTGGATCTAAAGGAGGAATTAGAAAGTACTAGAAATGGTAAATAAATGAATAAGTATAGAAGACTACTATTTATTTATTTTTGTTGTTTTCTTAAAACAGATTTGACTGTCTAAAACAATAATTATGTGAGGCTAGGGGTGCCTGGGTGGCTCACTGGGTTAAGCAGCTAGCTCTTGATTTCAGCTCAGGTCATGATCTCAGGGTTCTGGGACTGATTTACTTGTCAGGCTCCATGCTCAGTGAGGAGTTGGCTTGAGGATTTTCTTACTCCCTTTGCCCCTCCCCCTGCTTGTGCTTGTACTCTCCCCTCCTCTGAAATAAATAAATCTTTTAAAAAAAACCAATAAGTATATGAGGCTTATACCATAGAAGGATAATATTTTTATGTGATATGCCTTACTACTATTTTGCTGAGAATCATGTCCATGTTCATGAGGAATAACGATCTGTAGTTCTTCTTGTGTCTCAGGGTATCAGGGTAATTCTGGCCTCATTAAATGAGTTTGGAGTCTTCCCTTTTATTTTCTGGAAGAGATTTTATAGAAGCTGTATGATTTTTTTCTTAAATGTTTGATAGAATGAGCCTTTAAAATCTCATGGGGCTAGAGCTTTCTTCGTTAGAGGGCTTTTAACTGTAAATTAAAATTTCTTGACAGGGCTGAACAAGTTATCTCTTTATTCTTGAGTGATTTTCAGTAGTTTGGGTATTTCATGGAATTGGGCCACTTGATAATACATGTTGTTGAGTTTATTGGCATAGGCTTATGTGTTGTATTCATTATTATTTTTTAATTTCTGTAAGTTCTGTAGTAATATCCCTCTTTTCTTCCTAGTATTTATAATTTATATATTCTCTTTTTATTTAGTCAGTTTGGCTAGAGATATATTACAAGAAAAAAAAAGAATATTATCTAGCTTAGCTTATATTCATCTTTATAACAATGCAGTCACAAAACATAACCTTTAATGTTTTATTGAGGAAAGGGCCCACAAAGGCAAAAGTACCCCTAGGGCTTAGTCATAATGCAACCCTGCTCTATGATACAGATCCTGATTAGTTGGTAATCTCGGTCAAATTATATCATTTTAATTTATTATTTATTTATTTGACAGAGAGAGAGAGAGAGAGCACAAGCAGGGGGAGCAGCAAGCAGAGGGAGAGGGAAAAGCGGGCTCCCCATAGAGCAGGGAGCCTGACGCAGGGCTCAATCCCAGGACCCTGGGATCATGACCTGAGCTGAAGGCAGACGCCCAACTGACTCAGCCGCCCAGGCACCCCTACAGAAACAGACTTTAACATTTTGTCATATCAGCTTCTGATTTCTTAAAAGATGTAACATGCAATAAACTACAATTGAAAATTCCTTTAGTCACTACCCTGATTTCATTTCTCTCCCTTTGAAAAGTAACCACAATCAGAAGCTGGTGTCTGTCTTTCCATTATTGTTTTATGCTTTGTTACATATGTTATCAGTGAACAAAATACATTGTCTATCCATTTGGGAATTTGAGTTGAACTGTATCAAACCCTACATATTATTTTGCAATTTATATTTTCACTGAACCTCATGTTTTTGCGATATTTCAATGCTGACTTCCATAGCTCTAGTTCATTAGGATGCTGTTGAATTAATATACACTGAAACCTTGGAGTGTGAAATTTAGATATAATGAGACTTATCTTTGGAGAATAAGACTAGAATGTGTCCTCTTATCCCCAGTACCCTTCCAGCCTTATTTCCTTGAATATGGCCCTCATAAAAGGTGACAGCTAACTGGGAAAATCTCAGTATTCTGAGCTCTCCTGTAATTCCTCTCCAAACATAGGACCTAGAATCACTCTCATTGATATTTAAACTGGATTAGACAACTCCACCATGCATTGCCAAACTAGACAGTGGATCTTAGGAATTACAAGACCTCATAGCTGAGCTCCTCATTTTACCTGGGGATATGTTTGGACCCCATTTACTGTGTTATAGAGATTTTACTATACCACAGTTAACTTACCTGTTCTCATACTGATGAACATTTTGGTGGTTTCCAATTACTCATTCCTGGTGTACTTAACATCTTTTTGTGTTTTCTTTTACCCGTGTGTATTTCTCTAGAGTATTCATCTAAGAATAGAATTGCCAGGGGTGGGGGGGAATAAACAGGTCTGTACATCTTCAGATTTGCTAGATATTGCTGAATTGCTCTTCTAAGCAGTTGTATCAATTTATTCTTCAACCAGCTGTTTCGGGCTGAACATTTATGGCAGTTTATGAAACCCTTCATTGCCCCATGTTTTCATTCAGCATTCACTTGGCATTATCAGATTGTTGGCAATCTGATGAGTATAAAAGGATATCTAATACTGTATTAATTTATGTTTCCCTGATAACAGGAGATTGAATATTTTTTATTGTTTTTGGCCCCTTCTATTACCTGCTGTGAATTAGCTGTTTACATATTTGGCATGTTTTTAGAGCAGTAGTTGTCTTTTTCTTATGGGTTTGTAAGAATTTTTCATATGTTGTGGATGTTAAACTGTGGTCAATTATATGTGTTAATATTATCTCTCAGTTCAGGGCTTGTCTTTTAACTTTGTTTATGGGTTGGGTTGGGTTTTTTTTTCCTATGCAAGTATTTACTTTTCAAAAAAACTTGTTGAAACACAGTCTGTGTGCAGGAAATTGTGCACAGCATGATGGCCTTATCCTGCTCTCTCTCAGTCATGACCTTCCCTGAAAGGTAACTACTGTTCACACTTCTAACACTGTTAATTAGTTGTGTCTGTTTTCTGAAATTCATATGAATTCATATAAATGGAATAATGCAGAATGTTTTTTCCATTAACTTCTTTTGCTCAGTATCATGCTAGCTAGTGAAAGGTAGCTGTGATTTTGCTTGATGCAGTAGTTAGTTTCTTCTCATAGCCATGTACTGTTTTATTATTTGAATATTCCACAGATGATTTATCCTTTCTATTATTAATGAACACTTTTTTTTTGAAGTTTTTGGTTAATCCAGATAATTTCCCTATTACATTCTTGTGCATGCTTTTGGAGAACATTTGAAAACAGAACATTTCTGTTTGACATATGTCTACAGGTAGAATTACTGGTCATAGCAAATGTATACATCATATGTATCAAACTTTACTGGGTAGTGCTGCACAGTATTTCAGATTTGTTGTACCAGTTTACACTTCTACCAGCAATGTATAGAAGTTCCTATTGCTCCACCACCTTGCTGCCACTTGGTATTGACAGTTGTTTTCATTTTAGCCATTCTGGTGTATGTGTGTGGTAGACTCCCATGGTGGTTTTAATATGTATTTTCCTGATGACTAGTAAAGTTGAACATCTTTTTTATGTTCATTGGAATTTGAGTTTCCTTATTTGTAAAGGGACTATTCAAATCTTTGCACATTGGAGAAAGGACTTGTTTCTGTTTTCCTTTTGATTTGTGGGAAGTATTTTAGACATAAGTCCTTTGACAGCTGTGTATATCTGATATATATAAAATGTCTTCCCTCACTTGGGGATGCTTTGCCATCTTAATCTGTAATGGCATCTTTTTTCCTCTATATGACTTTTCTATGTTTTCTGCATAATATATTTCTATATTCTATTTTTTCTGTATATTTTGAGCCATATAAAATTACCTTTTAAAAATTAAGCATAACACATATGCAGAAAATCACATGTAAGTATACAACTCAAATTTGCACATACTGAACACATCCATGTAATAAGTCCTCAGATGAAGAAACAGAATATTTTGAGTAAGTCACAATCCTCTTTCCAGTCACAGCATTCTAAAGGGTAACCACTAAACTGACTTCTAAATCCAGGGAGTAATTTTTCATGTTTTTGAAATTACTATAAATGAAATGATACTTTTTACTTTTTCCTTTTTTGTGGGGGGAGGAAGGAAGTCTGGCCTGGCCCCCTTTGTTCAACCATAGGTAGAGTTGCTTACAGTGATTATTTTATTATTAAATAGAATTCTCTTGTATGAATATGCCATAATTTATATGTTCATCCTACTTTTGATGGGTATTTTTTTTTTTAAAGATTTTATTTATTTGAGAGAGAGAGAATGAGAGAGAGAGAACACATGAGAGGGGATAGGGTCAGAGGACGAAGCAGACCGCCCGCCGAGCAAGGAGCCCGATGCGGGACTCAATCCCGGGACTCCGGGATCATGACCTGAGCCGAAGGCAGTCACTTAACCAACTGAGCCACCCAGGTGCCCTTGATGGGTACTTTGATAATTTCCATGTTGTAGCTATTACAGATAGTATGGCTATGAGCAATCTTGTACATTTTTTTGAGAACATATATATGCATTTCCTTCCAGTATATACTTAAATGTGGAATTGTTAGTTCATAGAAAATGCATGTGTTCAGCATTAGTAGATAATTCCAAAGAGTTTTTCAATGTTCTTACCAATCTACATTCCGACCAGCAGTTTTTAGAGACATTTGAGGAAGCCAGCCATGACTAGGACTATAAAGACCCACTTGCAGACTTGTAGGTTAAACAAATGGTTATTTTGAGCCATTGCGTTTTAGGGTGTTTTGTCAAACAACATCATCATTGCAAAATATTAACTGGTACACTTGCATTCTTGGAGTAAACAGCCAGTTGGTTATAATATATTATCATTTTATATATCACTGAATTCAAATTGCTAATATTTAGATAAAGATTTTTGCACCTATGTTCATTAGAAATGTTGGCTTTTAAAGTCTCTTTTTTTTTTTTTTTTAAAGATTTTATTTATTTATTTGAGAGAGAGAGAATGAGAGAGAGCAAGCACATGAGAGGGGGGAGGGTCAGAGGGAGAAGCAGACTCCCTGCCGAGCAGGGAGCCCGATGCGGGACTCGATACAGGGACTCCAGGATCATGACCTGAGCTGAAGGCAGTCACTTAACCAACTGGGCCACCCAGGCGCCCTAAAGTCTCTTTTTTGTAATATCCTTGTCAAGTTAGGCTGACCTCCTAAATTGAGGTGAAAATTTTCCCACCCACTCCCACTCCCAAACATTTCCCCCTTAATCTCTGGAAAAGAGTGTGAGAAACTGATGTTACTTCTTCCTTAAAAGTTAGGAAGAATTCAGTGGTAAAGACACCTACCTAGGTCTTGAGATCATACAGTGGAATGGGTTTAAATTTTAGATTCAATTTATTTAATATATATGGGATTATTTTTATCTTTTACTTCTTCTTGTTTCAGTTTTGATAGGGAATTTCTGGAAATGTGTCAATTTGACTGAAATTCTCAACTTTATTCACATGAAGTCTCCTTTTATTATCTATTAATATCTGCAACATCTCTAGTGATATCTTCATTTATAATGTCTGATATTGGGGGTTTCTCTCATTTCTTCCTTTTTTGGTCACATTTCCTAGAAGTCTATTAATTTGATCAGTCTTCTCTAAGAACTGCTTCTTGGTTTTCTGTTTTTTAATTAATAAATTTATTTTCCATTTCTTCACATTGTGTTTTTAGTTTTCCTTTCCTTCATTTTCTTGGGGTTCATTTTTTTTCTTCAGTTTCTGGGGTTTGGATACTTAGGTAACTGATTTTCAGCCTATTATATTTTCTAATATATGCACCTTCAGGCAGTATATTTCCGCCTTGGGGTTTTAGCTGCATTTCACACAGTTTAATGGCTGCACTTTCATCATTATTCAGTTCAAAATGCTTCCTAATATTCTTTGTTGTTTCTTCTCCCACATTCAGTTTATTTAGACGTGTATTGCTTATTTTACAAAGGGGGAATTTTCTAGTGGTCTGTTTGTTTTTAATTTTTTGCTTCATTCCACTGTGGTCAGCAGACATGTTATGAATGATTTATCTGTCCTTATTCTGTGTTCCAAGAAAGCAGAGGACCAGTTTGGAGTATAAAACTATCATGCCATCTTTGTTGGTTTTCAAATTGTGAGCTATTTCGAGTCACCTGGCAGTCAGAAGGAGAAAAAGACAAGCTGAATTCTATCTTCCCATTGCCCCCTAGAGCAGACCCATTTTGTCTGTTTTGTTTATTAGGTTGTTGTTTTTTTTTTTAGATTTTATTTATTTATTTATTTATTTGACAGAGAGAGATAGGGAGAGAGGGAACACAAGCAGGGGGAGTGGGAGAGGGAGAAGCGGCTTCCCGCTGAGCAGGGAGCCTGATGTGGGGCTCGATCCCAGGACCCTGGAATCATGACCTGAGCTGAAGGCAGACGCTTAACGACTGAGCCACCCGAGCACCCCTGTTTTATTTATTAGGTTTTAATATAAAAATATTTTGCTTAAAAAATAATTTTGCTGTTTTAAAACTGCTGAATTAGAATATTCTGCCATCCTTCCAACTTTGAAATGCCATTATTCTCTATATTTTGTTATTAGCAAACCCCAAAATCTCCCTTCAAGGGTCAGAATGATCTTATGTTAACACAGCACCCTACCCTTCATGCAGTGGTTTCATTAAATCAATCCAGTTACATTATTATTATGTTAATTTACATATACGATCTATGTGTGAATGGCCAGATTTTATAAAAGCCAATACAATCAATTATCAATTAATCTAGTAAAAGATGTTCAGTGCATCCTAGGAATCAAAGACAAACAAGTTAAACCAATAGCAAAGATTATGTAATCTTAATGGCAAAGATTAAGTATTTTCTTTTTTTTTTTAAATTTCCTTACTATTTTTTAATTTTTAAATATTTTTTATTGTTATGTTAATCACCATACATTACATCATTGGTTTTTGATATAGGGTTCCATGATTCATTGTTTGTGCATAACACCCAGTGCTCCATGCAGAACATGCCCTCTTTAATACCCATCACCAGGCTAACCCATCCTCCCACCCCTGTCCCCTCTAAAACCCCTCAGTTTGTTTTTCAGACTTCTATCGTCTCTCAGGGTTCATTTCCCCCTCTGGTTTGCCCCCCTTCATTCTTCCCCTCCTGCTATCT
>NW_028034463.1:0-539 GCF_054177405.1 Leptonychotes weddellii | reverse complement strand
AAGAAAACCTCCCATGCTAATGGAAAGGCCATTAAAGGTCAGTAGTTGAAGAGCTAACGTGTACAGGGCTTACTAAGGGCTAGGCTCCAGTCTAAGTACTTTTACATATTTGAACTTACTGAATTCTCACAACAGTCTTATGAAATAACTATTTAACAAATAGTTATTTCAAATATTTCAGACCCACTTCATAGATGAAGAAACTGATGCACAGAGTGGTTAAGTAACATGCCCAAGGTCACACAAACTAGTGAGCAGAAGAACTAGGATTGAAACCCAGGCTGTCTGGCTCCAGATTCTACCCTCTTAAAAACATTATACTGGCTCTCAATAGTTGTCAGTCTTGGACTCCACAATCTTAAATTCACATATCACTCTAAAACATCCAAAATTGTAATTTTTTCCACAGACACTAACCAATAACTTTTTTTTTATTCTTATGTTAATCCCCATACATTATATCATTAGTTTTAGATGAAGTGTTCCATGATTCATTGTTTGTGCATAACACCCAGTGCTCCATGCAGAACGTGCCCTCC
>NW_028034462.1:0-539 GCF_054177405.1 Leptonychotes weddellii | reverse complement strand
TATTCTGAAATATGTTGAAATATAAGGCAGGGTGCTGAAAATGTTGAGAAATGGCTGTGAGAATCATATAGGTCATCCATCTCTGCTCACACAGAATTTGCTGTACTGGAGATGCCTCGATGATTATGAAATACACATGCACGCAAAACACATATATACAAACCTCAAGCCTCTCTTTCATAAGGTAAAACTTCAATTTTCAGCCACCTTTTATCAGGTGTTCAGTGTTGAAACATAATATGCCTCATACTATCTTAGTTTTGGAGGAACTCTGCTTTAGTTGCTCCAGCTCTTCCACCATCTTCAGCAATGATCTCCATTGCAATTTGTCAAAATTTGATTAAGAAGAGGGATAAATTAGATGGCCTCTAGTTCTGCTCTGGCTATGAAGTTCTGTGATTCTTAGATGTTATTTTCTTACTTAGCTTTCTTAATTAGTTGTGAAGCTTACCAACCAGCTCTCCAGTTGTTTCAAGTGAAACATTTTTTCCCATTTTATGTCCCCATTATCATTTCCCTTTGTTGTCTGAAGAGAAATG
>NW_028034461.1:0-539 GCF_054177405.1 Leptonychotes weddellii | reverse complement strand
TTGGTTAGATTTTAGTTCTTTTATTTCTCCAGAAAGAGTTTCTCTAATATCTTCCATGCCTTTTTCAAGCCCAGCTAATATCTTTAAAATTGTCATTCTGAACTCTAGTTCCAACATCTTACTAATATCCATATTGATTATGTCCTTGGCAGTCAGTACTGCCTCTTGTTCTTTTTTCTGAGGTGATTTTTTCTATTTTGTCATTTTGACCAGAGAATAGATGAATGAGAGAATGAAATGCTAATAGGGTAACAACAACCCCAGAAAAATATACACTCAATAATCAGAAGAGAGCTGAAGCCAGGGAAAAGAAAGGGAAAGAAAGGAAAAAGAAAAAAAGAAAAGAAAAAGATAAAAATTATATAAAACCAGAATATGATCAAATATGATCAGGCTGGTGCCTAGGTCAGTGCCACACACTAGATTTTGGGCGTACTTTGGTCTGTTAGAAGAAAGTGCCTCCCAAAATTTGAAAGAAAGAAAAATTTATACTTTGTACAAAAATAAGAGTAAATATGATGAAGGGATGGAATATGACT
>NW_028034460.1:0-539 GCF_054177405.1 Leptonychotes weddellii | reverse complement strand
GGATTTGCAAGGCTAAATCGAAGAGATGGTAAGTCTGCTTTTTTCCTTCTGATTGGCTCATGATGAATCTCATTAATTTTCCATTCTCTTGTAATAAAATCATTATAAGTGATATATTGTGAAAGGAAGTACATGTCTCAATCAGCAAATGGCTGGAACTCATGGGAAGTATAAGACCTGTAGGCCTGGTTCTGGAATGGCAAAGGGTCACATCCTATTTTAAAATCCTGTATCATCATTTCAGCACCCAAGGAACTGAATTCCTTCAGTATGGTGAGCTTTATATATCTCTTATAAAATAAACCTTTCTACAACAATATACAATCATGATGTATACAGTAGCCATGAAAATTTAATTGACTCTCTATTTCAAGTTAAATAGGAAGCTTGCAAGAAGAAGTAATTTTCAAAGATGCTATTTATTTATTTATTTATTTAGACATTTTTCTTTGTTTTTGTTTTTTTTAAATTTTTTTATTGTTATGTTAATCCCCATACATTACATCATTAGTTTTAGATGTAGTGTTCCATGATTCGTT
>NW_028034459.1:0-539 GCF_054177405.1 Leptonychotes weddellii | reverse complement strand
CAAAAAATAAAACAGAGCTCAGCCAGGGAGGGAGGTGATTGCAATGGGTATGGAGGGACAGAACCTACATTAAAGTACTTCGTTTATCAATCCAAGGTTAAAGAAAATCAGAATTTTGCAAGTGAGGCACCAGGCCTTTAATTTGACTACTCTGAACTACTGGTCTTCCCAAGTATCTTTTCTTGGATTATTACTCAAGAAGAAGAGTCAAGCTATGCATTAGAGGCATCCTGGATGATTTTGATTAAATCCCTTATAATCATTTAAGAGCTACTCTCCGTGTATTGCAATTCTATAAAGTTATCATGGGAAAGATATCGGAGGAAAGTCTTTGAGGCAGCTCCTCACTAGAGCAAAGAGTAGGAGTCCCAAAGATGCTCTCACTTCGGCAACCAAAATATGTAGAGGCACAGGGAAAGGTTTCCACGGGGTGATTCAGGAAAACCCATCAGAGAGTGGTGCACAAGAGACATGAATCATGAAAGGAGACGACACTGTGGATATTTGGAGACCGAGCATCTCATTGGAAGGAATGGAGA
>NW_028034458.1:0-539 GCF_054177405.1 Leptonychotes weddellii | reverse complement strand
TAGGCCACCTCCTTCCTCCTACCTTACCTCCCTCCCACCCCTGGGTTGGGAAGCTCTCTGCTAGGCCACTTCACTGATTGGCAGGTATTTGCCCACTCAGTGATGCCCCTGCCACATACCTGACTTTTTCTTAGGAACCTCACTCTCTCACGGTCTCCCACCTTTCACTAACGGGCTAAGTTAATGAACACTGGGACCCCATAAAGGCCCAGGGGCCATCGCAATGGTCAATCCTCTGAAACCTGCGGCATCACCTTGAGCTCCCGGAGTTACCTGCATGTGTTTACGGCTCTTCTTGCCGCCCCCGAGCCCCCCTCCCCCATTCCCAGGCAAGCTCCCCCCACACGGATGTGCGCACATGCACACTCACACCCCAGACCCTGGTGGCCCCCCCCTCTCCCAGGCCAGGAGCTTTGGCCCCAGGAAGGGGCCCCACCCACCAACTGCGCTGCTTCGGGGGAGCAGAGGGACCCGAGCTGCTCTGCCCGTCCTATCCACTGCCCTTTGGTAAGCGGCCTCTACTTTGCCGTCGGGTTTCC
>NW_028034457.1:0-539 GCF_054177405.1 Leptonychotes weddellii | reverse complement strand
AGCAGGAGAGCCTGAAGATGGGACCGAATTGCTGCAATCCCATGATATAACCTGAACAGATGAGTTGTTTCTTGTAGATAAAGAAAATGGTTTCTTGAGATGGAATCTATTCCTGGCGAAGATACTGTGAAGATTGTTGAAATGACGGCAAAGAATTTCAACTATTACACAAACTTAGTTGATAGAGCATCAGCAGGGTTTGAGAGGATTGACCACAATTTTGAAAGAAGTTCTACTGTAGGTAAAATGCTACCCAACAGCTTCGCATCCTACAGAGAAATGATTCATGAAAGCAAGAGTCGATCAATGCAGCAAGCTTCATTGCTGTCTTATTTTAAGAAATGGCCACAGTCTCCCCAACCTTCAGCAACCAGCACTCTGATCAGTCAGCCATCATCAACATCAAGGCAAGACCCCCCCCACCAGCAAAGAGATTACAGTTTGCTGAAAGCTGAGATGATGGTTAGCCCTTCCTTGGCAATACCAGATTTTTTAATTAAAGCATGTTCATTGTTCTTTAGACATAGTCCTGTTGCACA
>NW_028034456.1:0-539 GCF_054177405.1 Leptonychotes weddellii | reverse complement strand
GGCCCAGACGCTTGGTTTCATGGCTCACCTGACTTCCCAGGGCCGGGCGCAGCCAGCCAGCTCCCCTCCCCATACCGCCAGCCCCGTGAAGCTACGGTGAGTGCCTAGGCCCAAGGAGGGGACTGGTGGCCACTGTGGGTCACGGACAGAGGAGCCCCACAAGAGGGACAAGGCGCCCGTGGACACCCGCCACAGACCTCCCACTCGGTCCTCAGGGGTCCGGGAGCCCCTGACCACTTACAGCCTGGCCGCCCTTCCAGCCACACCCGGTCCCAGACGGCTTCCGAGAGGTGAGGAGGGCAGGGGCAGAGGGACGGTGCTGTTCTCTTGTCAGCATGGGCGGGGGTGTGACCCACTGGGGGTCCAGGGATCCGGGGACTCAACGGATGGCATGAGGCCCACACCGCGCAGGACGGGCGCCTTGAAGCAGGGCGGTGGGTGAGGAGCGCAGGCAGGCTGACCTCCGGGGCCATTTGCAGACCTTCCAACCCCTAAGTGTCCTAAGTGGAAGCACCTCCGGGATCCCCCACGGCAGGCGC
>NW_028034455.1:0-539 GCF_054177405.1 Leptonychotes weddellii | reverse complement strand
AAATACAGCTTGCCCTATTTGGTGTTTTTGATTGCTAGAAAATAAATGAACTAGAATGAGTATGCACACATAAAAGTCATGAGAATCACTTTCTTAAAACGTCTGACCCAAATCAAAGTCAAATACAATAATTAAAAAGTAAACCAAACCCCATCTTCCAGGCTACTATCAGCAGACTCAATGGACCCGCTCAAGAGTCGTTTGCTGTCTGTCTCTGCAATTCAGGAAAATATTTTTTCTTCAATAATGCCAACAATTCCTACCAACCTGTTCCAGCCCTTCCCCTGGCCCTCTGCTATTTGGCTCGCACTGAAACTTGGGACAGGCTTGGTAAAACACCCTCCATGCCTGAGACGGGAACCCAAGGCCAGCAGCACATGCACATGTCTGAGCGTGCGCACGTGTCTGAGCGTGTCTGAGCGTGCGCGTGTCTGAGCATGTCTGAGCGTGTGCGCTTCTGAGCGTGCGCGTGTCTGAGCGTGTCTGAGTGTGCACGCGTCTCTGAGCATGCGCGCGTCTGAGCGTGCGCGTGTCTGAGC
>NW_028034454.1:0-539 GCF_054177405.1 Leptonychotes weddellii | reverse complement strand
TTTGTATTTTAAGTCTTATCTAGCCAGTGAGATGATAACTTTTTTGAGGACAGGAATTCGGTTTGCTTAATAGTCCTTTGACTCTTCCACTGTACCTAACTTGGGATCTTGTGTGTAGTTGGCAATACATCTTATTGACGGTTTTAGATGACATTCAACAGGTAATGCCTAATAAAAATTCTTAGAGGTAGGAAAAGAAGATATAAGTACCTACTAGAAACCTAAGCAGCAGCAGCATTGTTTAAAGTCAAGGACAAGAGTGGGATGCCTATTATTCCTGCTATTATTCATCATTGTTGATGAGGTCCTAATCAGTGCAATAGGAAAAATGAAGTATTGGAAAGGAAGAAACAAAACATATTTGCATATGAAATTATGGACAACCTAAAAGGCCCAAGAGAATCAACTAAAATTTTACTGAAGTATGAGAAGTCAATAAGATGGCTAGATACAAAATCAAGAGCTCAGCATGCAAACCACAATAGCTTTCCTACCTTCCGCAAATAACTAATCAACAAATGGAAGAATGATCTCATTTA
>NW_028034453.1:0-10109 GCF_054177405.1 Leptonychotes weddellii | reverse complement strand
GAGGGGTAGACGAACCATGAGAGACGATGGACTCTGAAAAACAAACTGAGGGTTCTAGAGGGGAGGGGGGTGGGAGGATGGGTTAGCCTGGTGGTGGGTATTGAGGAGGGCACATTCTGCATGGAGCACTGGGTGTTATGCACAAACAATGAATCATGGAACACTTCATCTAAAACTAATGATGTAATGTATGGGGATTTACATAAGAATAAAAAATATATATATATATAACTACTGTCTTTAGGCTTTTGTGGCTGCTCTTGAATAATCCTTGGTGAGTCAAGCAATTTCTTTCTTTTTGCTTTGTACTTCAGTTATATATTTTATTTCTAGGTATTCTACTTGGTGCTTTTTCAATATTCTGGTGATTTTTTTTTAAAGATTTTATTTATTTATTTGAGAGAGAGAGAATGAAAGAGAGAGAGCACGAGATGGGGGAGGGTCAGAGGGAGAAGCAGACTGCCAGCTGAGCAGGAAGCCCGATGTGGGACTCGATCCCAGGACTCCAGGATCATGACCTGAGCCGAAGGCAGTCGCTTAACCAACTGAGCCACCCAGGTGCCCCAATATTCTGGTGATTTTTAAAAAGATTTTATTTTTAAGTAATCTTTACATCCAATTTAAGATTTTATTTTTAAGTAATCTCTACACCCAACAGGGGGCTTGAACTCACAACTGCAAGATCAAGAGTCACACGCTCCACCAACTGATCCAGCCAGGTGCCCTGATATTCTGGTGTTTTTTATGTTCTCTTTCACTTTACCTGAGCTAAAGTGCCATCTTCTATTTCCTTTCCTTTCCTTTTATTCCTTAAGCATTTTTGTGCTCTGTCTACAATAATTCCAATATCTGAAGTCTCTTTGGATCTCTGCTGTTTCTCTTGACTTTTTTCATCTTTTCTTGTTTTCTTAAATTGTGTGTAAATATTTTTCTTATGAGCTCTTATATTTATTTTTTTAATAAATATTTTATTTATTCATTTGAGAAAGAGAAGCAGACTCCCTGCCGAGCAAGGAGCCCAATTTGGGGCGTGATCCCAGGACCCAGGATCATGACCTGAGCCGAAGGCTGTTGCTTAACCAACTGAGCCACCCAGGCGCCCCATGAGCTCTTATATTTAATGGAAACTTCTTTCATGGCACTTTATCTGCAGAATTTCTTGGAATCCTGTGTTTAACGGAGCATTTTCAAAATCAGTTTGTTTCACATATTACCCTAACCACTCAGACTATTTGCATGTCAAGTCATGCCTTTAGGTTTTTCAGACTTCACACATGTGCTGATTTCTGCTCCACTGTTATGTGGGGGAAACTAACTTGCAAGTAATGAATTTTTGGAGGAATCTTTTTTCCTACTCTACTGAAAGGATAAAGGAGATGTGGAATATATATACAATGGAGCATTAATCAGCCTTTAAAATGAACGGTATTCTCACACAGGCTACAACATGGATGAAACTTGAGGACCCAAGCTAAGTAAAATAAGCCAGTCACCAAAACCAAATACTATATGATTCCACCTGTGAGGTTCCTAGAGGAGTCAAATTCATAGAGACAGGAGAAGGGGGATTTCCAGGGGCTGGGGGTTAGGGATGGGGAGCTGTTGATTAATGAGTACAGAGTTTCAATTTTACAAGATGAAAAGAGTTCTGGAGATGGATGGTGATAATGGTTGCACAACCATGTGAATGTACATAATGCCACTGAACTGTGCACTTAAGAATAGTCAGGATGGTTGGGGTGCCCAGGTGGCTCAGTCTGTTAAGCATCCTACTCTTGACTTTGGCTCAGGTCATGATCTCAGGGTTGTGTGATTGAGCCCCACATTGGACTCTGTGCTGGGCATGGAGCCTGCTTAAGAGTCTCTCTCTCTACCTCTCCCTCTGCCCCCGCTTCTAAAAAAAAGAATAGTCAGGATGGTTAACTTTATGTTATATATATTTTCCCACAATTACAAATAATAAAACACAAAAGGGACTTTTGATTTCTGCTTAGAGATATAGAAAGCTGAATAAACCTCCCAAACTTACACTGAAAACAAAGCTGGACAACTTTTCTTGAACTCACCAGAGCGCTGAGATCACAGGACAACCAACCAGTGCAGTATCTAGGGGGAAATGGGCACCTGAAGGGAGAGAGAAGACATAAGCATTGATTACCTAGGAGACAGGCAGCCAGGCACCAGGAAGGACAGTTCAACTAGGTGGTCGGCAAATTGCTAGAGGCGGAGTGTGCACTGGCAAAAGAAAATGAAGTCTCTGGGGCTGCAAATACAGGGCTGCAGGGGGGAGGGGCATCCACACTCTCTTGTAGATTTTCTCCAAAAATTCGTGGTACACTTGAGGTAACCACAGCAACAAACAACCCATAAACTGCAAACTAGCCTGGCTCCTGATTAGATTAACACAAACTTCCACACTAAAGACCTAATTAGAAGGAAAAGCGAGCCCACTTCCAGGGATAAATACTATTCCCTGTTTCTAGTTCCTTGCCTGTCCCCCTGAATACAGCTATGAAAACTGGAAAGTCAGTACTAACAGGCAGTTGGAAAAGAAGGCTAGAATTCAAGCACCACGTTGTTGGTGATGAGTCTACTGGGATTTTTTTTCCCCTTCTGGTATCCCCTGGCCAACCTGAAAATAAGCACTAAGGTACAGATAGAATGTCAGGAGAAACCCTCTAATTTTGGCTTGAGGCATAGAAAAGGGAACTTGTAATACCCAGAAGAGGTGAAGAAATCCCCTGGTTTCTTCTCTTTCTCTTAATTCTTCCTCTTCTTCCTCCTCTGCCTCCTCCTCCTCCTTTTAAAGACTTTATTTTTAAGTAATCTCTACACCCAACATGGGCCTCAAACTCACAACCCTGAGATCAAGAGTTGCATACTTTACCAATAGAACCTGCTGGACTCCTCTTAATTCTTCTTCTGTGTCCTAGTCCCTAAGAAAATCCATAGTAGTGATGGGAAGCAGCTGGAATCAGGATTGGAAGGAGCCAAGACTCTGAGAGAAGGGAAATCCTTCCTCCGTTGGGTGCAGCTGTAATTCTAAGAGAGTGGGTGGCCCCTGTTGTCCCTGTTTCTCTTTTCTCTCTTTGTTCTCTCACCACTTGGCTCTGGGTACAGATGTAGTTGTGGAAGGGCCTAGCAGAGCAGGGTAACCAAAGCCTAAGCTGTTTGGAGCCTGAGGGAAACAGAAGGCACTGGGGAGATCACTGAGGGAAGAACTTGAGAAAGCAAACACATACAGTTGTTTATTTATTCCTGGGTTCACCTCCAAGCTGTGCATGCATGGATGTGATCCTAGCTGATATATTTTGAGAAATGAACCAACAGATACACCGCCTCCTAGGTCTCAGACTAGCCACTTGGTGGTGCATATGCAGAGAGGCACTAAATGAACTGAAAAAAGAGGCTTTGAAAAACTGAACTGACATTGGAACACAACCCACCCAAGACAGGTTGAACTTTTCAGCCTAAACCTAACCATTTTAATTATTTTTGAAAACATAACATCAACCTTCTCCATTTGGTGTTAACAAGACTCAGAGTCTTATAATATTCAAAATGTCCAGGATATAATCCAACTTTATGGAACATATGAAAGAAAAGGAAAATATCAACTCCTGTGGAAAAGACTACCAACAGACTCCAGTTTCAAGATGAAATAAATGTTGGAATTATCTGACAAAGACGTTAAAGCAGCTACTATAAAAATTCTGAAGCAAGTAATCAAGAACACCCTCGAAACTGATGGAAAAATGGAAAGTCTCAGCAATGAAATAGAAGACATAAAGGAGAAGGAAATAGAAATTTGAAAAGAACATGATAACTGAGATTAAATACTCACTGAATGGGCTTAATATCAGAATGCACATGACAGAGATAGGAGCAACGAACTTGAAGACTGATCCATGGAAATTATCCAATTTGAACAACAAAGAAAAATATACTAAAAAAACATATACAGAGCCTAAAGGACAATAACCAAAGTTCTGGTATCTGTGCCACAAGCCCTGAAAGGAGAGGAGAAGAGTACAATGCTGAAAACATGTTTGAGGAAATATGACTGAAAATTTAAATATGTTGGAAGACATAAGCCTATAGACTCAAGAAGCTTGTGATGATCACTTAAGATTTGCTCTCTCAGCAACTTGCAAGTATGCAATACACTATTATTAACTATAGTCAACATGCTGTACATTAGGTCCCCAGCACCTGGCAGGGAAGGCCTGTGATGGGGGTGAGACCAGGGGTGTGCAGCTGCACAGTAGGAGGGACTGTCTGTAGATGAGTGCCATGGTACAGGCCAGTGACCGAAGAAGGGGCCTGATCCAGGACCACAAGCAGCTGCAGGGGCCCTGGGGGTCAGCAGGCCCTTCTTTGGCTTTGCAGTTTCTCTGGGGCATGTGTACTTTAGTGGAGGCCTGTCACAGGGAGAGGGGCCAGCCCCAAGCATGCATACGGCACTTCAGTGGGGATCAGGCATGGGGGGTCTAGACTGGCATCTTGCAATTGCACAGCTGCAGAAGCCTGGGTTGGCTACTAGTGCAGTTCCTGGGCTCCAGGTGGGCAGAGGGTAAGAAGTGGGGAGAGAGTCAGGTGGCTGGAGACAGTGAATGCAAATACTCATGTGGCAAAAGCCAGTGAAATCTGCAGGGTTCTGTGGCTGCCATGCTGGCCATTGGTTTCTTCAGTGGCAAATCTGCTGGATTTTCTTGTAGGGCAGGTCACTGTTTGCCACAATCACTGCCACTGTGTGGCTGCTACTACTCTTTTTTTTTTTTAGTGTGTATATTTTATTTTTATTTTATTATTTTATTTTATTTTAATTTTTTTCCCTCTGGAGAATTTTACCAGACATTTATTCTTTTTTATTACATTCAATTAGCCAACATATAATACATCGTTAGTTTTTGATGTAGTGTTCAACAATTCGTTAGTTGCATATAACACCCAGTGCTCATCACCACACGTGCCCTCCTGAATACCCATCACCCGGTTACCCTATCCCCCCAAAAGGCTGGGGGGCCAGTGGCTCCCCCTGCTCTCCCTTCCCTGGTGAAGGGAACTCTATCTGGAGATTTCTCCTTGGCATGGAGCATTGCTGGCCAGGCGATGGAGTGATGCAGGCAAATGTAGCTGTACTTCCATCTCTTCCTATGCAATTAATTTCAGGTGTTTGTTCCCCTGCGTTGCTGAAGTTTCCTACATGGACTCCAGAGCTCTTCCAGAGCTATTTTTGTTCGTGGATAGCTGTATAATTATTGATCTTTGGAGGGGGACAGAGGCTGAGGTCTCATTTGTTGCCACTTGTTGGACATTGTTCTTTATGTATATATTTTGAGATGTCACATTCATTTTCTGGTTCAAAATCTTTCTATTTTCTATCATAATTTCATTTTGACTGATGATTCCTCAGAATTGCTTTCCTTAATTTTTACTCATATGGAAAATTTTTCTATCCATTTTACTTTATTTCTAGTTTAATGCCACTGTGGTCTGTTTGATTTCAATTTCTTGACATTTGTTGAGACTTTTTGAAAAATGAAGGGGGGGAAATTGGAGGGGGAGACGAACCATGAGAGGCTATGAACTCCGGGAATCAAACTGAGGGTTTTAGAGGGGAGAGGGGTGGGGGATGGGTTAGCCCAGTGATGGGTATTAAGGAGGGCATGTATTGCATGGAGCACTGGGTGTTATACGCAAACAATGAATCATGGAACACTACATCAAAAACTAAGGATGTAATGTATGGTGATTAACATAACAAAATAAAATTTAAAAAATGTATATTCCACAGTAATTCTGAATCCATTTTTTAAAAAGATTTTATTTATTTATTTGACACGGAGAGAGAGATAGAGAGAGCACAAGTGGGGGGAGCGGCAGGCAGGCAGAGGGAGAGGGAGAAGCAGGCTCTCTGCTGAGCAAGGAGCCTGATGCGGGGCTCGATCCCAGGACCCTGGGATCATGACCTGAGCCGAAGGCAACTGCTTAACCGACTGAGCCACCCAGGCACCCCTCTGAATTCATTTTAATATGTTAGTCAAATCTTCTAGATCCTTACTGGGTTGGTTGTATTTTGTTTTTGTTTTGTCTTCCTAGTCTATCAGTTGCTGGAAATTATGTTAAAATTATCTGCTGGTCAGTTATGCTTCTGGCAATGGCAGGCCAGTTTACTTGCGACCAACCCTTGCAAGAAAGCAAAATGAGATCCCTTGGGGTCTCCCAGCCCCACATTTGGATACTGGTCACCTCCCAATTCTGCTTCCAGAGTGGGTTAACTCTGGGCTTTGAAGGCTCACTGTGTTCCTTAATGTACCTACTTGGTAAGAGTGTCCTATCTGCCTGGTGGCTCCAGAGTTCTTTTCAACTGATTCTTTATGCTAATTGCTTATCAGGAAACAGTTCATTGGTTTGTCCTAAGGCAATCACCCCCTGTTTATCCAGGAGAACACTATGGACCTGTCCTCCTTCGCCCATCTCAGTTATCACTCTTTCTGCGCAGCGTCCCTCCTCAACCCTATTCTCCACTAGACCCCCTATTTTAAGCACATCTCTGGCCCCTGACATATATGTATTTCAGGAAACTCAAGTACAGGGGCATTTAGAGAATGAGGTCTACATATCTATCAGTCATCAACCTACTGAGTGGACTTGAGTAGGATCAGTCTCCTGTCTATGCTGGTTTGTTTTCCTTTGTTAATTTTAGCAAATAATCCTTCTGCTCTGCAGGTTTTATGGTTTTAACAACAGACTCCAAAAGGAAAAGTTAGCAAATTATAATATCCTATGGTCACAGAGCTTAATACAAATTTATAATCCAATCTTGTCACAACTTCATTTGCTGGTGTTGGGGGCAGGAGGAGGCTAGGGTATCAACCTTTCCTTTCCTTCAAGTTCCCTTTTTTCTCCCCCCAGTCTATATTTAATCCTGTCATGGAGGAAAAATAGCTTTCATTCTGAGTTGCCCCAATTCTTCTCTATCCCTCAAGGTGGGACCAAGCATCTCTTCTTCCAGGAAACCTGATAACATGATGCACATAATGACCCCTCTTTATTTATACCTTAAGGTACTGACTGTATATTCCATTCATCCCTTCTTGCCATGCCCCATGCTGGTTTCTGCTTGTTTGGATAATAAGACTTAACCCTTCTTTGGGCTATATGCCAACAGATAGTCACACCTTCACTCATGAGGAGTGGTCCTTGCCACAAGCCTGAGCACAATGTAGGTTCTCTATAACCCTATAAATGTTGCCTATTCTTTCTAGGAGTATTTACATTTGAAAATATTCCTATAAATTCCAAGTGATTGAGTAAATAATTCTAACAAATAAGGCAATGTCTGAGAGGAGAGGTTGGAGAGGTCAATGGCATTTCCTTTCAATTCTAGACCATGGGTGCTGTCTCCTGTAAGGAAGATTGTACTTCCCTGGATTAGTTAAAAGGGTGGCTGCTTGTGGGAACCTACTAGAATTGCAGGCCTGAAATAAGGAAAGAAAGGCTGCACTGAGAAGATCTGGGAACCCAGAGGGATGGTGTTTTCGGTAGCCATAAGACCATCCCACACATAAACAGTTTCCCCCAGAGATGGTAGTCAATGAACAAAGAGAGTCCAGGAATCTTGACTAGGAGTTCCATCTTTGGAATGGTGAGAAGGCAGGGAATCCACTGGGAGGCAGGGGTTGGGGGCTTAGGGAAAAGGTGGAAGGAGGGAATGGTACTGGTACTATAGAAGAAGAGAGAGGTTCTGGGTTACTGTCATAGTTTATTCTTCAGGGAAATGAGGCTGATAATATAATGGCTCAAGGAAGAGGGTTAACAAGTAAGAGAGACATCGCCCGGGACCCCTCCTCCTCCCTCCCCTTGCCTCTCAGCTGGGACAAGATGATGATACCACTGGACATCATGTAGAATTAATTTATGCCTGTATCCCAACTCTCAGTGGTGGTTGTGGGATATAAAGTAGTTTCTGCCTCGGTGCTAGGTGAAGTGTTCTCAGTGAAAGTCTCTGGAAAAAATAAGGGGTAGGTATTCAATGGCCATACAGTCTGATGAAACACATTTCTTTGAGGGTAACAGATCCACCCAAACCCTGGGGGCAGGGATATTCCTGTGGTTTAGGAAATGCCCATACAAGGCTTCTCTCAGGATGTTTTAAGTCCAGTGAGCAGAGACATAAATGTCAGATCTCCTGAGGTTTGGATAAATCAGGCAGGCTTGCAGGTGGACAATGAGGGCTTGGGCTGAAGGAAGAGGTAGGGATCCCAGGTTGGAATTGGTACCGGGACAGGGGAGGCATAGTCTTCTGTCTGCTCCCTCACAGTTACAGGTTCCATAGTCTTTGAGAATCTAATGGTAAGAGAGGGGTGAATATTAGATCTTACCAATTTGTCTGATATTCAAGCAGATAGTTCCACAGACAGAAAAGCAGCATTCCAAGCCAAAAGCACAATCCCAAGAATATTTGCATGTTCTGTAGCATTCGAACCAGGTGGGATTCCTTGAACATTCTCTCAGTTTTGGGTACACTAAAACTGAGAAGGAACACATGAGTAGTGACTCCAAGAAGAAGAAGAAGAGTTTTTCTCACTATTATCAGCCCCTCTAAGGCCCCAGCTCCCACTCCATTGGTTTCTCTTCTTCTTCTGCCTGCTTATGGGATCTGGGTGGCCTTTTCCATTCCTAGAGTCAAAATCTAGCTCCCACTCCATAGCAAACCCAGCAACCAGGAAGCCACCTCCATGGAATTGAACATCACAGGACCTGAATCCTGAGACCCAGTTCTCAGAACAAAGAGGCCCAAGAGATCCTCTGGCCTCCTGCTCTCATTTTACAGGGTGGGAAGAACAGAGTCCCAGAGAAGAGGAGGAACTGTCTTGTACTTTTCCCTGTCTGGCTGAGACAGCCTTCCAAACCTAGCTGTTCTCCCAGAAACCTTTGCCAGCAGTTATGGACCCACTACGCTCAATTCTGCTGATTTTAATTTTCTTACCCTAGTGATTCCAAACTTCTCTTGGTCAAGCACCAATTTTATTTCTCCTCCCCATGCCCAATATTCTAAAATACTCAATTCCCTAAACAAAGGGTATATTTCAAGAAATAATTAGTACCCTTTTCCCAATTTGGTGCTCATCCTTGGAGCCCCTAGCTGGAGGACACGAACTCCTGGTGGCTCAAGCTAGGCACATTCCATGTGGGCCTTGAACCCTGTGGAGTTTTCCACTTCTACGGGTCCTCTTCAACAAAAACACCATGTAGCCACCACAGTCCCCACCACACACATAAAAACATTGTTTCTTGTAATATCAGGAGACCATCAAACTTGAGAACTGCACATTCAGCTTTCCTCAGGTATCCTGGCTTAAAAAAGGAACCAGTGCTTTCCCATATGCCAGTCCTGGTTCCTTGTCTTCTACCCCCTCTTCATTTTGAAGCTCAACCAGAATACCTACTGAAATCTGGACGCTTAGTTACAGGCTCAGGTTTTTCTCCTATACCTCCTGTCACTGGCATGATCACCAGGCAGTAGAGTGTCATCAGCTGGAGAACCAACCACTTCATGATGTTAACTCTGGATGTTTGAGTGTGAGCCTGGCAGGAGACCCAGGATTTTACTAGGTCCTGCAGGGGTTAGTGAAGGGCTTTGGGGTGTGGAGTTGGGAGAACACGTGACTGGTCTCTCACTGCCCATCTGGTTCTACCTCCTCTCCTCCGTGTACCACTCCTTGGTTGGGCATTTTTCTCTCCTGAGGTTCTTTCCTTCTCTTATGCTTTCTACTTCTCTCATTGCACAAATGAATTCATAATTTATCACTTCTTATTTTAGAAATTTGAAAAACACAGAAGTACAAAGAAAACTAATAAGATACGATCAGTTGTATCCATTACCTAAAGAGATAACAGTGTCATTCATTTTCATAGTTTTAGAACTGACTTCCCAATAGAAAATTCATACGTATTTATTGTGTATGTATTGTAGTATATTTTAAAAGCCATTTAAGAGTGTCCATAAATGTAAGTAAATTAAAATTTAAAAATCACCAGAGACTTTTAAAAACTGATTACAAAATTTGAAGAGGAACAACTTATTCTAAACCTGAATTTCC
>NW_028034452.1:0-539 GCF_054177405.1 Leptonychotes weddellii | reverse complement strand
GGACCCTCTGCTGGTTCTTGGCCGGGAAGCGGAAGGGCTGGGAACTGTGCTTTCTAGGGCTTGGGCAACCAGAAATAGTGTCTGTGCTGAGAGCTCTGCACACTCCAGCCCAGGAACGGGACCCCCACCGGCCCGTCGCCGTGCTCCTCAAACACGTCGGGGGCTGACCCAGGGCCGACCCAGGGCCCTGAAGGCGGATCTGACTGGCTGCTTCCAGAGTCGCGTCTGCCGTGGGAGTGAGGCAGGGGTTCTAGCGGGGGCGGCTCCGCCTCCAGGACACGGGGCGACATAGGGACGTCTGCGGCCATCACAACTGGGGACTCCTGGCCTCGGGGGGTGGGGCCCCCACAGCACCCAGGACACCCCCTGAGAGTGCTCCAGCCCAGTGCTGTGTCTGGCCTCCCGCCAGCCCCGAGAGTCTATGATTCTGGTCTCGGATGGCACGGGATGATGCCAGGATGTTGGCGGGGGCCCTCCGCTCTGTGGTGGGTGGGGGTCACGGGGACATGGGTTCACTTGCCGTGCGCAGGAATGCCTTC
>NW_028034451.1:0-539 GCF_054177405.1 Leptonychotes weddellii | reverse complement strand
TCAGCTAAGAGAGTCAACAGTGGTTGTTTTTGGGGAGATGGGGTGGGGAGACAAGGAGGGGCAGACAGGAAACCGCTGTCTTTTTTTTTTTTTTTAAGATTTTATTTATTTATTAGACAGAGAGAGACACAGCGAGAGAGGGAACACAAGCAGGGGGAGTGGGAGAGGGAGAAGCAGGCTTCCCGCCGAGCAGAGAGCCTGATGTGGGGCTCGATCTCAGGACCCCGGGATCATGACCCGAGCCAAAGGCAGACGCTTAACGACCGAGCCACCCAGATGCCCCGAAATCGCTGTCTTCTTTTTTTTTTTTTTTTAAGATTTTATTTATTTATTTGACAGAGAAAGACACAGCGAGAGAGGGAACACAAGCAGGGGGAGTGGGAGAGGGAGAAGCAGGCTTCCCGCCGAGCAGAGAGCCCGATGCGGGACTCGATCCAGGGACTCCAGGATCATGACCTGAGCCGAAGGCAGTCGCTTAACCAACTGAGCCACCCAGGCGCCCCGAAATCGCTGTCTTCTTATCCCCCTTCAGCACACGC
>NW_028034450.1:0-539 GCF_054177405.1 Leptonychotes weddellii | reverse complement strand
TTAAAAAAAAAAACCAACAGGGCGCCTGGGTGGCTCAGTTGGTTAAGCGACTGCATTCGGCTCAGGTCATGATCCTGGAGTCCCGGGATCGAGTCCCGCATCGGGCTCCCTGCTCGGCAGGGAGCCTGCTTCTCCCTCTGACCCTCCCCCCTCTCATGTACTCTCTGTCTCTCTCATTCTCTCTGTCTCAAATAAATAAATAAAATCTTTAAAAAAATTAAAAAAATAAAAAACCAACAAAAAGGTTGGGGATGGCAATGAGAGGGAGAGAAGGAAGTGAGCTCGAAGCAGGTTAGTGGCGCCGAGTGCAGGAAGCATCAGTTTCCCCACAATGTGAAGACCTGTTGCCATGGTGACACCCTCCCAGGCAGACTGGCAGGGTGCCCCTTTCTCACCACCTTTCCCTGATGTCTGGAGAAGCTGGGTCCTGACCTTGGCACCCTTTCCTGTCCATATATTTTGGAATGGGACCATAGCTCCTCCTCCTAAATATCTGGAGGTACCAGCCTGCTGAAACACAGCCAGACCTAGAGGATCCC
>NW_028034449.1:0-539 GCF_054177405.1 Leptonychotes weddellii | reverse complement strand
ACCACAGTATTATGTCAAAAAAGTGAATTCAGTGATTTAATGATATGCCTTTAAAGAGTGGGGTATGGTTGGAAACACATGTACTTGGGACTCAGATAGTACCCCATGTGAATCTGGTACAAGTGACTTTGGGTGGATTACTTAAACCATTGTTTCCTCAGTTGTAAAATGGGAGTTATACACTCTATTTCATAGAATCGGTATTAAGAATAAAAGAAAAAGTGTGTTAGGTAGTAGGTGCGTGCCTTGCACATAGTAGGCACAAAGAAGTGCAAAATGCTCTGATTGAGAGGAGACCCGATAAAAGACTCACTCTCTAATGTGTCTTTTCCCCTTTGCAGGCCCCTGGAATGGTGGGTCCACCTTTAGTCCTTTGGTTTCTACTCACATAACCCTGGAAGGCTAGCCCTGACACCGAGCAGAGGCTCTTTGATGTTTAAAGAGGGTTTTTGCTCATGCCCTATATTCTGAAACCCATGAGAAGTCCAGTAGCACCAATATCATCAAAGTCATGGGAGGGTTCCCCAGATTGTATTAGG
>NW_028034448.1:0-539 GCF_054177405.1 Leptonychotes weddellii | reverse complement strand
AAGGATTTTATTTATTTATTTGACAGAGAGAGACATAGCGAGAGAGGGAACACAAGCAGGGGGAGTGGGAGAGGGAGAAACAGGCTTCCCGCAGAGCAGGGAACCCGATGCGGGGCTCGATCCCAGGACCCTGGGATCATGACCTGAGCCAAAGGCAGATACTTAACGACTGAGCCACCCAGGCGCCCCTGCTTATTTACTTCTTTAAAAATAGTCAATATTTAAAAAATCATTACAAATATCAAAGTATTTGCCTATAATTTAAAATAAATCTTATTATTTTTCTTATTATTTTTCAAATGTATATACATGCTATTTTGATTGACAACATAAATATTTATGTAAAAGTATTTGCATTTATAACTCATGGATTTGTTTGATCAATAGTAAAATATTACGATGTTCAAGATATTTTTGATATTTACAATGAGTTCTCATTCAGGAAAAACTCTCTAGGTGCTTTTTTTTTTTTTTTTTAAAGATTTTATTTATTTGACAGAGAGAAAGACAGCCAAAGAGGGAATACAAGCAGGGGGAGT
>NW_028034447.1:0-539 GCF_054177405.1 Leptonychotes weddellii | reverse complement strand
GAATAGCAACAACTCTCTGAACAGAAAAGCGACCACTTTCTGGAAGGTAGGACGTGTGGAGAAGTGAATCCGAGGCGATATTCGGGAGGATAGACAGCGGGGGAGGGGCCTCCGTCGGCCGCTTCTGGCAAGTGATAGAACCGCGGGGCACAAAATCGGAACTTTTAGAAGTCGGCTCGGCTGAGGGACGTCACTCCGGTGGCTAAGCGGGGGGTGGAACCCTCTGGGACAGTGTGGTCTCAGGACCCTTGGGGTCACAGAAAGACCGGGGGTGCCTGAGTGCGGCAGAGCTCCCAGGTATCGGAGCAGGGAAGCTGGCTGCAGAGACGGAGCCCAGGCGCAGGCTTTCAGCTCGGGGTTGCCATATACCCTGATGCGTGGCACAGTCGGGCCACTGCTCCTCCAGCAGGGACCCAACAAGGGGCAGATCCGGGGAGACTCACCTTCCTCCCCCGGGAGGAGCGGCGTGGGAGCGAACCGCAGGGATCTGCTGGGTTTGGAGACTCCACCCGGGTCGGGTGCCAGAGATAGAAACGCGC
>NW_028034446.1:0-539 GCF_054177405.1 Leptonychotes weddellii | reverse complement strand
TTCATCCTTTTATGTCAGTACATGTAGATCTGTGTGGTTCTTTGTAATGTTGTATGGAATTCTACCACAGGGACGTATCTGCTGGAGGACAGTTGGTTGTCTTCAGATTGTTGGTTTTTATCCCTATTAAAAGTATTGTACAAACATTCTTGTACATTTGTGTGGATATTTCTTTAGATTCTTGGGAAACTTATTACACCCATTAGTATGGCCATTAAAACTTTTGTAGATTTTCCTTTTAAAAAATTACTTGTGTTGAGAGAGAGCAAGAGAGAGAGAGAGAGAGTTAGCGTGAGTGGGGGGGGCGTGGAAGAGGGGTGGGAGAAAGAGAACCTCAAACAGACTCCCCACCGAGCACAGAGCCCTACACAGGGCTCGATCCCACAACCCATGATATCACGACCAGAACCAAAATCAAGAGTCGAAAGTTTAACTGGACTGAGCCACCCAGGTACCCCTGTAGGTATTTTCAAATACCCTACAAAAAAGCTAAGTCAATTTATACCCACTCAGTGTATGAGAGTTCCCCCCTCCCACAC
>NW_028034445.1:0-539 GCF_054177405.1 Leptonychotes weddellii | reverse complement strand
CTGGAATCCAGGGCCAACGGCCTCATCTCGCTCCTTCCGACTGCTTCTGTCCTCAGTACTCCTGCCCCTGTACTAGCAGGCACCACCTACAGGCCCCCGAATCTCCTCATCCTTCCTCCCCGAACACGGCCCAATGACGTGGTCAAAGCTGGCTTTCCTCTCTAACGGCTGAGAGCTGACTGTGAAGTCAGGACACCTGGATTCCAGGCCTGGCTCCGTCACTGGCGGCCCCGGGACCCGGAGGAAAGCGCCTCACTTCTACTTCTTCTGCAGCAAAGTAAGAGCCTGGTTTGGCCCTGTGGTATTGCATGGGGCCTTGTGATTCAGCTGCCCCGGGCCTCCGTGTCCTTCCCAGCAAGGAGGGGGGTGTCCATCGTGCAGCAACCTCACAGGGGGCTCTGAAGGTGGCCGAAGATGTGGGTACGAGGGCTTGGCTCAGCGCCTGGCATGCCTTGTGCATGGTGGCAGCCTAATCAGCGGTGGTTCAGGGAAGCAAGGCAGCAATGGTGAGTCTGTCTCACTCACTTCAACCCAGCTCA
>NW_028034444.1:0-539 GCF_054177405.1 Leptonychotes weddellii | reverse complement strand
GGCTGCTCTGTTTACACACAGCATGTTGATAGTCCCAAGTGGTCGTGGAGTTTGTGAGGAAAGGCCGCACATCTCAGCTGCCCGTGGCTCTTGGTATTGAGCCTAATGTAAGAGTGAGCAATTGCCGCTGGTGTTGATGGCAGGAGCATTGCTAATCCAGCATCGGGGATAAACTCTCTCTGGGAATAATACTCAGCCACGTATCTTGCTCCTAAGGTTCAATGTACTGTTATTGCCCCTTGGAAATGTCTCAATCACATGCATGTAACTGGGTTTTGCTCTTGTGGGCTGAAGCCACTTGCTGGCGTTGCTAGCCTTCCTCCTGTGGTGGTTTATCACCTGCTGCTCTCACCTGTAATGAGTGTAGGGCGTGAGGTTTGGGATCTCCAGCGTCTGGGCATCGGGCTCATTCTCTTCCTCGTAGAGGCTGACCCACTCCTCCTCATCACCAATGGCTCCAACCTGCGGGAAAGACGATCCTCAGATGGGATGGATGAGCTGTGGTGTGGAGGATGCCATTTACAGGATATGTGGCTGCC
>NW_028034443.1:0-539 GCF_054177405.1 Leptonychotes weddellii | reverse complement strand
TATACAGCAAAAAATCTGGGCAAATACCCAGATATAAACAAATACAAAATTTTATAGTCAGGTGATTTTTAAATTTTGATAGCCAAAGTTTAAATTTGACAATTAGAGTATCTACTAATGCTTCACATATACATAACCTAAAACCCAGCAATCCAGTCTTAAATATATATTCAGCAAAGCTATGAACATATATTCATCATTCATTTTTATTTGTACTTTTTTTTTAGTGTACAAGTCATGAATGCTAATGGTAAAAAAAAAATGAAAATATAAAGAACAGATATGTTTTAAATGTTATAGTTTATCTTTGTGAATATAAATAGTATAATAATCACATTATGAATTTTCTTTTCATGTTAATACATATTGGGGAAGAGGGGACAGTGTTCTCCTTCTTTCCACATTCCTACCACAGCAAAGAGAAGAGGGAGCATCTCCTCTCCCTTGGAGAGTGTTGGAGGGACTGCAGCCTTCTGTCTTTTTTTTCTCTACACATACCTACTTGCTGGGCAGAGACAGCACTTAAAAAAAAAAAAAAA
>NW_028034442.1:0-10109 GCF_054177405.1 Leptonychotes weddellii | reverse complement strand
ATGGCTGGGTGATAGACACTGGGGAGGGTATGTGCTATGGTGAGTGCTGTGAATTGTGTAAGACTGTTGAATCACAGACCTGTACCTCTGAAACAGATAATACATTATATGTTTAAAAAAGAAGATAGTAGGAAGGGAAAAATGAAGGGGGTGGGAAATCAGTGGGGGAGATGAACCATGAGAGACTATGGACTCTGAGAAACAAACTGGGGGTTCTAGAGGGGAGGGGGGTGGGGGTATGGGTTAGCCTGGTGATGGGTATTAAAGAGGGCACATATTGCATGGAGCAGTGGGTGTTATGCGCAAACAATGAATCATGGAACACTACATCAAAAAAATTAAAAGATTTGTGTCTAGATTCATTTTTTATACATGTTTACATGTAAATATACATAACATGTAAACATACGTAACATGTATAACAGTTGTTCCAGCACCATTTGTCAAAGAGGCTATCTTTTATTTATTTATTTATTTATTTATTTATTTAAAGATTTTATTTATTTATTTGAGAGAGAGTGAGAGAGAGAAAGAGCACAAGAGGGGGGAGCGGGAAAGGGAGAAGCAGACTCCCTGCTGAGCAGGTAGCCCGATGTGGGACTTGATCCTGGGATTCCAGGATCATGACCTGAGCCGAAGGCAGTCGCTTAACCAACTGAGCCACCCAGGCGCCCGAGGCTATCTTGCTCCCTTGTATTGCCTTTGCTACTTTGTCAAAGATCAGTTGACTATATTTATGTGGGTCTATTTCTGGGTTCTCTATTCTGTTCCAGCACTCTATTTATCTATTCTCTTGCCATTACCACACTATCTTGATGACTGTAACTTTATAGTAAGTCTTGAAGCCAGGTAGTATCAGTCCTGCAACTTTCTTCTTCTCTTGCAATACTGTGTTGGCTATTCTGGCTCTTTTGCCTCTCCATATAAACTTTGGAATCAGTTTGTCAATATTCATAAAATAACTTGTTGAGATTTGTATGGGATTGCACTGAATCTACAAATCAAATTGAGAAGAACTGACACTGCATCTTCCTATCCATGAACATAAAGTATCTCTCCATTTATTTATTTGATTTTGTTTATCAGTTTTATGATTTTCCTCATTATACATCTTGTATATATTTTGTGATATTTATACTTAAGTATTTCATTTTTTGCATACTTTGACAAAGAATTTCATTTTTGCATCATTTAGTGGCATTGTGTTTTTAATTCTAAATTCTGGTTGTTCATTGTTTGTATATGGGAAAGTAATGACTGTTGTATAACAACCTGGTATTTTGAAACCCTGCTTTAAACACTTATTAGTTTCAGGGATCTTTTTGTCCATTCTTTGAGATTTTCTACAGAGATGAACATGACACCTGCAAACAAGGACAACTTTGTTTTCCTTCCCAATCTATATTCCTTTTTATTTCCTTTTCTTATGTTACCGCATTACCAAGGACTTCCAGAACAATGTTGAAAGTGAGCAGTGAGAAAGACCATCCTTGCCTTGTACCTGAGCTTAGGGGGAAAGCTTCATGTTTATCACCATTAAGTATGATGTTAGCTGAAAGTTTGTTTTATAAATAGTCTTTGTCAAGTTGAAAAGTTCCCCTCTAGGGGCACCTGGGTGGCTCAGTCGGTTAAGGGTCTGCCTTCCGCTCAGGTCATGATCCCAGAGTCCCAGGATTGAGCCATGCATTGGGCTCCCTGCTCAGTGGGGAGTTGGCTTCTCCCTCTCCCTCTGTTCCTCCCCCCACTCATGCTCTCTCCCTCTCAGTCTCTCTCTCTCAAATAAATAAATAAATAAAATCTTAAAAAAAGGAAAAAGTTCCCCTCTATTCCTAGTCTATTGGTTTACTGAGAGTTTTACCATTACTTGATGTTGAATTTTGTCAAAATTTTTTCTACATCTATTGATATGATCATGTGATTTTTCTTTTTTAGCCTGTTGATGTGATAGATTACATTAATTAATTATCAAATGTTGAACCAGGGATAGATTTCACTTGGTCATGGGGTATAATTATTTTCTTTTAAACTTTTAAAGATTCAATTTGCTAATATTCTGTTGATGACTTTTGCCTTTATTTCATGAGACATACTGGTCTCAATTTTCTTTTCCTGGAATATCTTTGTCTGATTTTGGCATTAGGGTAATGCCAGTCTCAGAGAATGAGGTAAGAAGTATTCCCTCTGACTCTATTCTCTGAAAGAGACTGTAGAGAACTGGTATAATTTATTCTTTAAATGTTTGACGTAATTCACCAGCGAATCCCTCCAGACCTGGTACTTTCTGTTTTGGAAGGTTATTATTGATTCAATGTTTTTAATAGATACAGGCCTATTCAGATTATCTATTTCTTCTTGAGTGAGTTTCGGCAGGTTGTGTCTTTCAAGGAATTAGTCCATTCCATCTGGCTTGTCCAGATAGAGCTAAACTAGGGTGGGTAGGAGCAGAGAGAACTGACCCTACTCTATGGCATATGCTCAAATCTCATGACCAGTCAGCCATGGCCAGACATATGATGAACATGTATTGTACCCTGATGATGAGTACAATGATGAAGTGTCCACACTTACCCATCTAGAACCCTGTGGAAGGTGTTACTAACTCTCATGTTTCCAGAATGTCCTTTCTTAAATTGTACCCAGGTCTTACACTATCCTCTCAGAAAAGAGTTTAAGCTTCCTTTCTTCTACCTCCCACACTCAAAAGTAAACTGTGCACAAATAAATTTATTCAGTGTAATTTATTTTAATTTGTGTTTCTAACAATTAAAGGGGAACTACTATTTATAGTTCTTTAGCTTTGTCTACTGGTAGAGGGAGTATATAGGGTCAAACATAAAGGGCCCCAAGAATCAAAGAGATAAAGCACTTGTATAGCAGCCTATGATGGCCTAGAGCAGAAATATTTACTTACAGTAGGAATTCTTAGTCAGGGTTCCATGGGTCCTCAGGGGATCATAAATGGAATTCCAGTTTGTATGTACATGTGTGATTTTCTATGACAAGAAGCCAGAGCTATCCTCTGATGCTTAAAGGAGTCCATGAACCCCAAATTTCCAAATTTTTGCTTTAAAGTCACAGATTAGCCCAGAGCAGCAAGATTTGGCTATGACCTAACTATAACCCTATAAGGGAATCTAGAGAAAGAAGACGTCAGCATGAAGGGAGTCGACAGCTATGGAAACAAAAAAAAAAAAAAAAAAAGAGGAAATGGAAGCCGGGGAGGAGCTTTCCATGTTCCTTCCAGAACAGAGGTAATCTTGACCCCAAAATGTCAAGCATTAGGGTTGGATTGGCAAAGCATCTACAGTGGAAAGCAATGCAGAGAAGTCGTGTTGGCATTAAATACTGTTTCTGTTTCTAGTGCCCTCTGTTCTCACGCCAAGCCCTCTCTGGAAGTCCTCTGGCTTCTCATGTGGCTCCATCTACTGAAAGGGGGACAGCTACCCTTCTCATGAAGTACTTAGTCTCGGGTATTTGGCTGATTTAAGGACGAACCCACTATCGATGCCCAAACGCAGTCCTGAGCTGAGGAACAAGGGCCACGGCAATCTCACCTGGGCATCGAAAGATGAGGAGGTGAGGAGACGCTATCTATAGCACTTGGCATCACTGTGGAGTGAGCACATTGTCTAGAAGCTTCAGTGACTGTGCAACAGCTGGGGGGCGCTATATAGCGATGGTCATCTATTACTGTGCATAGACCTGACATTCACAGGGATCTTGTAATACATGACAATGGATTTCTAGAGATCAAAAACAGGGATGCCACCGTAAATGCACTGTAAGCCCTTCTGTCACTCTCTCCCAAAAGTATCCTAAAGGCGAATCAATCCTGCTCATTTTTCCAATGAACCTAATGAAGGTAAATTGCTCAGACAGTCATCACGGTGCCAGAAGGGAAGAGACAGTGAACTAGGAGATAAAGCTTGAAAATGTCCCACTCGTTCCAGCATTCTGTGTGGGGTTTTTAGGACGCCGTCCTTACTGGGAAATGTTTTCAAGATAGCTACTATTGCTTTCCTTCATGAACCATGAGAATGTGTATCACTCACAGCAACAGGATGACACATCCCTCTGCACATCCTAAGCTGCTTCTCTCATTTCCCACCATTCTCACACAAGGGCATACACCTCCTTTGTGAGGCCTCACTTGGATACCGTGACACCGAGGTATTTACATGCTTGGCAAGAAAACTATTCTTTTGGAGGGTCAATATTTTCCATTTTAATTTTCATCCCTGCAGTGAGTTGAATTGTGAGCCCCAAAATATATGTCTACATCCTCAACCTTGGATCCCCAGAATGTGGCCTTATTTAGAATAAGGGTCTTTGCAGCCAAAAATAAGGTAAGGCTCTCCAGATGAGAGCATCTGGGATTAGGGTAGGTCCTAAATCCAATGAGGGGTGTCTTTATAAAAGACAGAAGAGGAAAAGGACACAGAGATGCAGGAGAGAAAGCCACATGTGGTCAGAGACAGATACTGGGGTGTCACATCTATGGGCCAAGGACCACAAAGAATTGCCAGCAGATGCCAGAAGCTAGGAGAGAGGTAAGAATGAATTCTCCTTCATAAGCTCCAGACGAAACCAACTCTGGTGACATCTTGAGTTCAGACTTCTGGACCCCTGAACTGTGAGAGAATAAATACATTTCTGTTGTTTCAACCCACCCATGTGTGGGAATTTATTCTGGTAGCCCTAGAGGATGAATGCAATCCCCCAAATAATTTAAATAACACATGAAATTTCATGTCATGAAAACTTTACTTACTATTTCATGTTTTTTTATTTCATATTGTATATATTGCTTTATTTTGTGAATCAAGGTCTCTGAGATATATTTTTCTCATGCTAGGATCATGAGCATAAACAGATGTGGCTAAAGAGTGCCCCCTGAGCCAGCAACGAAGTAAAGAGACCTACTGCTTCTTCACGGTCTCTGCTTCCCCATGTACCTCCCTGGTTTAGAGTCAGGCACTGCTGTTAGGAGGGTAATGAAGGTGCATGAACAAGGCAGCTTTAGAAACAGCTTTTAAGTTGCCACCAAAATACATGTTAAGATGTTTGTTTCCACCATATATTTCTTTCTTTCTTTTTCTCTTTCTCTTTCTTTCTTTCTTTCTTTCTTTCTTTCTTTCTTTCTTTCTTTCTTTCTTTCTTTTTCTTTCTTTCTTCCTTCCTTCCTTCCTTCCTTCCTTCCTTCCTTCCTTCCTTCCTTCCTTCCTTCCTTCCTTCCTTTCTTTCTTTCTCTTTCTTTCCTTTCCCCTCTCTTTTTCTTTTCTTTCTTTCTTTCCTCTCTTTCTTTCTTTCTTTCTTATCTCAATACATAGTGTAGACATGAGTAATATATGATGTCTGTATAAAAATCCCGTTTAACATATTGAGTTTTTACTTGGGTTCTATGTAGGAGGCATTTTAGATGGGCACTATGGATTATTTCTAGAAGCTATGAGACACCAGTAGCTTGTTGACTTGGAGATGGAGGGGAGGAGAAGGTAGGACAGAACTGGTTAAAAAAGACACAGAAGGATGGGTTCCTTCTCTTGAACATAAGCTGAGATAAAGCACGCTTCTGGATGAGGGGGATAAGGAGGCCAGCTCCAGGAATGATTCAGGGTTTCTCCCCTGAAAGGATAACTCCTGGGTCCCTACCTTTCAGTTTTTGTTCTCTAGTGGCACCTTAGGGCCTTCACCTGGTCATTAATGGTCATTCCAACTGGCAGCTAAGGGAGAGCAATGTTGGAAGACAAAGTCTCCTTAGCAAACTTTGACACTGCAGGCACCCAGAACCCAGCCTTCAACAAAATAGCACAGTGCTCTTCCTTTTCCATTTTCTTTCCAGAATCTACTTTTAGGCAGATGTAGGTGGAGGGGACAGAGGGAAGCAACTCATGTTTCTTACATTTCCATCCAATAAACCTCCAATCCTTTCTTCCTGCAACTCAGCATGCGTGGGCTGGGGAGGGTTTGGACACCGGGTTTGCTTTTGAATTTAGTCTGATTTTTTTGGCCCTGCAGCTGCTTTGCCCTACGGGCCTGGCTACAATGTTCATCTGAGTCCTGATGCGGGACTCACCCTCCTCTTACTTTCCCCATGATTTGCCCTAATGTGCAGGGCAGTCTCTCCACGAACATCCTCTTCCTCTCTCTCTGCAGCTTCGAGACAGGATTGCAGATATGCAGATTTCACATGAACCAAAAAGACACTCTTGTCTTGATTAATCCACTATTGATTTAGATTGTTTTTAATTGCTAACAAAGCCGTGTTCTAATTTTTGTGCCACTACCGGTCTTTGTCTTGGTTTTGCCCCATTTTCCAGGGTAGGAGCAGGGAAGTTTCTCCTCTGAAGACCTCACCCCTGCCTTTGGGGTCTCATGCCTCTCTGCATATGTCTTTCCCTTATAGTGGCCAGAGCTCTGACTCTTCTCTGCCCACTGCCCCTGTCCACATTCTGGTTTTCTGACTTTGGTTTGGGTTCAAATGCTTCTGTGGGCAATTGCTTGGCCTCCGCCAGCAGGCATGCGCTGGTGTGCAAGGGCTTCTAGGCATGCACTCCCTCCTTTTTAGCTAGTTAACTCAACCATCTAGTTCTTCATTCACTCACTCATTCATTCCTTCAATTTTACAAATATTTATCAAGTGCCCACTGTGCCCACGAGGTGCTGGTGCCTGGGCAGTGGTCAAGGTCATTAGAGTCACGATCCCTCTGCAGCTTCCCTCCCTAGACAGAAAATGAAATAACCAACACACACAGGATGAGGTGTTGGGCAGTCAGGGATACCTGGGTTTGCAAAACCAAGCCTCCCTTCCACTTCGGCTCATAATGCTTTTCAGGTAGTTTGCTGCCCAGCCCACTCTGCCTGGACAAATGCTGCCTTCTGCCCAGCCACTCACAATTGTCAGCCAGCCTGGCCACCTCAGAGCCATCCTCCTGCAGGGACTCCTAACTTAAATATTTTTAGCACAGTCTTTCACTACAGATTTTCAAATACACCAGACTCTATATTTCATCTTTTATCTTATCTACACATTCACCCTTTGAGTCTTGCCTACATACTTTTGGAGCAAGAGCGTCCTCAGAGCAGAGGCTCCCTATTTCCATGAGGACTTCCAATTTTTTTTTCTTACTGAGCCATCTTTCTTGAGTGTCAGCGTCCCACTTCCAGAGCCTCTAATGCTCTGGTCCTTCATGATTCTGTCCCCCGTCCACATCCATATCACTTTCTTAAGAAACTGGCACTGTTGTTTCTCATCCATGGTTTTAGAGAGTAAAGGAGGCTCAGCTATGTGCAATCCATCATCCCAGACCCCAACATCACTGTGACCTTTGCCGAGGGGCTGTTTGCAGCCTTAGAAGACAGAGTGCCTGTGGCTCAAAGACAGCACCCATGGAACACAGCAATTCTGAGGGAGACAACTCAGGGTAACTCACACCCCATAAACTGGTCATAAGTGTCCACCCCATTGGACATTGGATGAGGATGAGTGGCTCCCGTCTCCTCTACCATGGCCCAGCATCTAGAACAGAGCCTGAGCTCACTGCTCATGAATGAATGCATGGGTGAGGCATGAATCTCTGGAGGCTAAGACACACAGATTGATGTAAGGAGATGCTAATTAACTCGAGTCCAGGAGGATGTTATGGCAAAAGCACAGAACTGGCTTCGGGGTCCAGAGATCTGGTCTCTCTGCTGGGGCTGCCTCTCTGGCTGTGGCAAGAACTTACAGGAAGTCCCCCTTTGCCTCTCTCTGGTCACCTGTATGATCTGGGGCTTAACTGTAGGGTGTTAAGGCCCTTCCAGCTATGAGATGCTCTGACTACACTTGACACTTAGAGCCTTCTGCCAGTAGGGGCTCTGGAGGCAGTTGTTCCATATCTGGGATAAGTAAAGCAACCATATTAGCAAAGGGAAGGGTAACTGCCCAGCCTCACATGGGCACAGAGATGGCTCACACCTGGAGAAGAGGGAGGCACTAGAGGTCAGCACCCATTTCCCTGAAGGTGACCTGGCCTCATGGGATAGTCTCTGTAGAGCACAAGCTCAGTTTAATATTGCTTCTTTTATTCTCAGAAGAAAGAGTCCACAGCTCTTTATGAGACATTAGATGGGGTTCCTCTCCTCTCTTATTTGGTCAACAGCAGTCTATTAAAAACTCAGACGTATCCTTGAACACTGTATCAAAAACTAATGATGTACTACATGCTGGCCAACAGAACATAATAAAAAAAAACTCAGATGCTTTAAACCTGAGCAAAAAGACCAAGTCAATGATAAATTATAACTGTTTGTTCATATGCTTTACCAAAAGGGTAAAGCTACCCATTTTCTTTTTTTTAAACTTAAATGTTCATATTTAAGACTTTCTAGAGAAGGAACCAGACATTAAAATGTATTTCATTCCAATATTCCTTCTATGGAATAAGTGATAAGCAGAAGAACATCAAGGTGTGCCATGATTTCTTCTGGCCTCCCATCAAACCCATGATCCATTTTTTATGAAATTTATATGAAACCAGTTGCTCCCTGAAAAGCTCTTAAAAATGTCCAGAGGCAAGGTTAGCTAACTTTAGAATGTTGCTTGAAATCACAGAGATTTCTATATGTGTATATCTATAATCCAGACTTTCTATCAATTTATAGTGAGTTGCACCACCAGAGTGAGCGCTGCTGGGGAGGAGGTTAGGAAAATGCCAAATACACCGTTTAGAGCTAGGTTTATGTAGCCATGAGTAAACTCATTTAAGTAGTTCATCAGAGGGTCGCAGAACTTTGCTACTGGCGGACAGGACTTGGCTTATAGAGCAACATGGGTGATGCCCACCTGTACAGATGACCATAGCAGCCTGTGGATGAGAAGGTGGCATGATGCCTGGTGTCTCACCTGTAGCCGCTGCCCTGCTCCAGGGTGACGGCAGAGACGAGACACGTCAGCAGGGCTAAATGACAAATGTCTCTTCCTGGCTGAGAATTTAATGTATTTGCCTTATTTTTCAAAGTCAGTTTCCATAAGTGGAAAACAAAGATCACCGGATCTGAACTAATTGAACAGAACTGATTGAACAGAACTAATGACCCCCCTTCGTGCGGAGAAAGGCCCAGTGGACAGATTTCTCTCATCTAACTGTAAAACACCCTGACTTTTTTTTTTTTAAAGATTTTATTTATTTATTTGAGAGAGAGAATGAGACAGAGAGAGAGAGCACGAGATGGGGGAGGGTCAGAGGGAGAAGCAGGTTCCCCGCCGAGCAGGGAGCCTGATGCGGGACTCGATCCCGGGACTCCAGGATCATGACCTGAGCCGAAGGCAGTCGCTTAACCAACTGAGCCACCCAGGCGCCCCAAACACCCTGACTTTATACAAGAGAATGTTTCTTGTCCTTTTCTCAAAAATGTTATGACAAAGATTTTTATCATTTCAAAATTATTTCATTTCCAATGACTCAGAGGACAATGCATATTTCATAATATTTTATTAGATTTCTTGATTAATTGTCTCTGATGGCAAACTAGAAGCTTGATTTAGAAAATTTGGAAAATGCAGAAAAATATAAAGAAGTATGTCCTAGTTTGGGCTGCCATAAAAAAAACCACCAAAGACTGGGTGTTTTAAACAACAGAAATGTATTTCTTACAGTTCTGGAGGCTGGGAGTTCTGAGATCAGGGTACCAGCAGGGTTGAGTTCTGGTGAGACTCCCTTCCTAACTTGCCGAGGGCCCACTTCTTGCCACACCCCCCATGGCGAACAGGGGGCGCTCCGGTCTCTTCCTCATCCTATAGACACAAATTCCATCTTGGGGACCCCACCCTCCTGACCTCCTCTAAACCTAATTACCTCCCACAGGCCCCGCCTCCACATACCATCAGAATGGGGGGGCAGGGCTTTAACATATGAATTTGGCGGGGACACATTCAGTCCACAATGAAGCACAAAAATACATCATCCATAATCATAATCCATAGAAGTGACCATTTTTAACACTGGCATTTCCTGCTCATCTTTTTCATGTGCTCTTCCTCACACTGTCAAGATTATTCTGTTTATACATTCCAGATCCTGCTTTTTAATAATTTAGCTGTATCATATGACTTTGCCCTGCATTAAAGA
>NW_028034441.1:0-539 GCF_054177405.1 Leptonychotes weddellii | reverse complement strand
TACTAGAACTCATCCAGCAATTCAGTAATGTGGCAGGATACAAAATCAATGCACAGAAATCAGTTGCTTTCTTATACACTAACAACGCAACTGTAGAAAGAGAAATTAGAGAAACGATTCCATTTACAATAGCACCAAAAACCATAAGATACCTTGGAGTAAACCTAACCAAAGAGGTAAAGGATCTATACTCTAGGAACTACAAAACACTCATGAAAGAAATTGAAGAAGACACAAAAAGATGGAAAAGTATGCCATGCTCATGGATCGGAAGAATAAACATTGTTAAAATGTCTACGCTACCCAGGGCAATCCATACCTTCAATGCCATCCCGATCAAAATTCCAATGACATTTTTCAAAGTGCTGGAACAAACAATCCTAAAATTTGTATGGAATCAGAAAAGACCCTGAATCACCAAGGAAATGTTAAAAAGAAAAACAAAGCTGGGGGCATCACGTTGCCCGATTTCAAGCTATATTACAAAGCTGTGATCACCAAGACAGCATGGTACTGGCACAAAAACAGACATATAGACC
>NW_028034440.1:0-539 GCF_054177405.1 Leptonychotes weddellii | reverse complement strand
TTATTTGGGAGTTAAACGCCTGGGGAGGGACGGGATGTGGCAAACCTCGCCCCTGAAGGCGACCGCGGGGAAGGATGGCAAAAACTGTCAGAAATAGAAATAAAAGACTTATCAAAACATTGTGTAGGGGCGCCTGGGTGGCTCAGTCGGTTAAGAGTCTGCCTTCGGCTCAGGTCAGGATCCCAGGGTCCTGGGATCAAGCCCCGCATCGGGCTCCCTGCTCAGCAGGGAGTCTGCTTCTCCCTCTGACCCTCCTCCCTCTCATGCTCTCTGTCTCTCATTCTCTCTCTCTCAAATAAATAAAATCTTTAAAAAAAGGAAAAAAAATTATAGAATGCACACTAGTAAAAGAGCACGCATATGGTTATAAACACAGTGTTTTAAATGGACACGAATAGGGGCGCCTGGGTGGCTCAGTCGTTAAGCGTCTGCCTTTGGCTCAGGTCATGATCCCAGGGTCCTGGGATCGAGCCCCACATCAGGCCTGCTTCTCCCTCTCCCACTTCCCCTGCTTGTGTTCCCTCTCTCGCTGTGTCTCT
>NW_028034439.1:0-539 GCF_054177405.1 Leptonychotes weddellii | reverse complement strand
TTTTTTTTTGTTTTTGGTCCTATGCATCAACTGTGGCCTCCTTTCAGGTTAAACACAATGAAATGTGTTTCTTATATTATGCAATTCTCTATTGTAAAGTATAACACTAATACCACCTCAAAATTTGTCTCCTCTTGGGGGCGCCTGGGTGGCTCAGTCGTTAAGCGTCTGCCTTCGGCTCAGGTCATGATCACAGGGTCCTGGGATCGAGCCCCGCATCGGGCTCCCTGCTCCGCGGGGAGCCCGCTTCTCCCTCTCCCACTCCCCCTGCTTGTGTTCCCTCTCTCGCTGTGTCTCTCTCTGTCAAATAAATAAATAAAATCTTTAAAAAAAAAAAAAAAAAATTTGTCTCCTCTTGTTCACCACGTAGAACCCTCAGATTATATTTAAAAAAGAAAAATATTGTCCAGAGTTTATAGTTATCATCTAGGGGTGGGATAGGTCTGTTAGGAGGTATTCAGGCACAACAAAACCAGCACTCTATTTATATGAAATACTTTAGAAACTACTTGTTAATAATATTTCATCCCATGAAACAT